>NW_026442019.1:1965000-2057381 GCF_026898425.1 Galleria mellonella
AGAATTTATAAGACAAAATAAATATAGAGGCTATAAAGCAATCACTCATAACTATTTATCACGCAAAATTATAAGAAAAATTGAAACGGTTTTTCTCGAAGCATTTCTATGGAGACACTCCATCTATATAATCTAAGCATCTATTATATGGTTTTAGCCAATTCAAAACAATTACGTTAAAATTTACTTAAAAAGCCAATCTGTTCACATTGTCGGATTAAATATTAAATATGTACTTATTTACATTTCCCGCGCTGTGTCCACAGAAGTAATAGTTTTTTAGTTCTACGGCTGTGTCGGATCTCCAGCTCGTAAAGTCGGCAAACAGTTGCCTCACCGCCGCCGTGGCTCTGATCGGCCGACCTCCAATCGATTTGCATTTTGAAACTAAACACGTCGATTTCATATTTTCCCCAAATATTATTGAAGTTACACCATCGAAGGTTGCCGGGGCAGTCCCGTCGC
This sequence comes from Galleria mellonella, assembly GCF_026898425.1. Taxonomy (NCBI): domain Eukaryota; kingdom Metazoa; phylum Arthropoda; class Insecta; order Lepidoptera; family Pyralidae; genus Galleria; species Galleria mellonella. The sequence goes on from NW_026442019.1 coordinate 1,965,466, forward strand.
ATAGGTGTTGCTAAAGTAAAGGTGAAATCAAAGTCATTCAGCATTCTATTAACGGAGTATTCTGACAGTGAAACTGAGAGAAAGGAATTGTTAGTTTTTTTTTATAGGTGATAATGAAATAGTAACCCCACCGGCGCTATCAGTATACACCAGCGGGGTACCACCAAGGGATGATAGGTGAGGGTGAAACAGGTCAGTTAGTCCATCGACTATGACGAACATGATGAATTCAACGAGAATCGTTCACGATGGTCTCCAGGGGGAACTACGTGGAGGTTGACTTGATAGGGCATATTGTTAGCAATGGGGCTGTCAAACTCCATTGCTAACTATTCCTTCCCCCCAAGAATTGTTAGTAGTGGGGTCTAATAGCCCCATTGTTAGCAATATAGAAAGAAGAAAGAAATAATTTACTCGAAGAAACATGCAACCTATATCTACAGTAGCGCACAAAACAAGAACAAAAGAAATAAAAACAAAACAAATAAATAAATAGTATAAAAATAAAAAGCAATTAAATTAAATTCAGTTTAATGAAAGCTAAATAAAAAAAAATAATAATAATAAATAAACAAACAAACAGTAGGATAACTCTTGAATCCAACATCGATATCAATCCAATCTATTGCAAAGAAAAACTGTTGCTGTTAAGAGTAAACTGTATCAATTACAAGAAGAATTACACATAACTTTCTCCCACGCACAACCACTCTTTGGAATCAACTTCCAGCAGCAGTATTTCCGAACCGATACGACAACATAACCTTCAAGAAAAGAGCATATTCCTTTTTAAAAGGCCGGCAGCACACCTGCAATGCCGCTGGTGTTGTAAGTGATCATGGGCGGCGGTAGTCACTTACCATCAGGTGAGCCGCATGCTCGTTTGTCCCCTGTGTTGTAAAAAAAAATATATAACAATATTCGGAACGCAGCTGTAGAATAACAATTGAAAACAGCTTGTAAACAAGTCTATTGGAATAAAGATTATTTCTATTCTATTCTATTCTAATTATCAAAATAAAGTAAGAATAGGCGATGTAATCACGTAACACACCTAGCCGCAGAGGAAAATATAAACAAATTGAGACCTATCAGAGAACCAACGACCTCTATCATGCGAGCCAGGACAATGAACCGCTAAGCCACGCTCTCTGTTACTTAACTATCAAAACAACTAACAGCTCACATTAAAGTTTACCAATAAAAAAAGAAAACCAAAAGAACCAATAACCAAAAAATATCAAAAAGTCGACAAACACACTCACAGGTCCGCCCGGCCTGTCCTATTGTAGCCAATTACTGACCAAATATTGTCGCAGTTCACACAACCAGTGTCCCGTGACTGAGACACCTGCGCTGTCTCTGTCTGAACGGTAGTGGCCGAGAGAGACGCAGGAGCGATGACGGCGCGCGAGTCCACGACAAAGCTGCCGACTAACAAAATATCTAGCATGGTGGCAATGCAGGGACGGACTCTGTATCCATTTTTTAAATTATATTTAGTGCGAAATATTGGTTGGTGATGATAGATGAGGATGAAGAGAGGCCAGTTGGCCCATCGTGACGAATTCAACAAGAATTGTTCACGATGGTTTCCAGGGGGAACCATGTGGAGGTCGACCTATTACATTGATGGCAACGAGGCTGTCAAACTCCATTGCCAACAATCCCTTACCCCCCAATTGTCTCGGGTTTCAGTTAGATGATTATTGGAGGACCTGTACGATCCTTTCATAGTATAATATATCTTTTTATATTGTTTTCAAATCGTTCATCATTAATACGTCCCTGCGCCAGCCCACTCGGAACTTGTTGTCTCTTCAAGTGCAGCGCTCGGCGTCTGTGTCGACTGTCACCGACTGCGCCCGCGCACCTCGCCCGTCGCTCGTCACGCTTCAACGTAAAGCTGTTCACTGTACCTACAGTACACGATACGTGTCTGTTTTGGACAATCAGGTGCCACAAAATGCTGAACAGGGACGGAGTTAGGAACAGGCCTGCAAGATCAGGGCCCGCGGAGACTAGCAAGCGAATATTAACGTTATTGCTACCAAGATACACACAATTACATTTGTGTTGAGTTGATTGTTTTGCCAGTAAATGCCACGCTTGGCAAGCGGGTTGGCAACCGCAGTTTGGCTTTTAATGATGTTTTAAGAGGGACGCTGCTGTTCATAGTAACTAAGGAAACTTAATGGTAGAGGGATGCTAAGGTTTAGGAGTCTCTTATGATATTCACGGGAAAGGAAGGGGTGACCTAATCTATGCCGGGGGGGGGGGGGGGGGGGAAGGGATTGTTAGTAATGGAGACTGAGAATCCCATTGCTAGCAATATACCCAACCAGGCCGATCTCCTCGCGGTTCCCCCTGGAAACTATCATGATTAATTCCTGATGAATTCATCATGATGGGCTAACTGACCTGTTTTCATCCTCATCGATCACCATTCACTGGTGCCCCGCCAGCGTATCCCGTTAGCGCAGGCGGGGTTACCATTCCATTTTCATTCAATAAAAAAAATCTATGCCGGGACCACACGGCAAATGGCTGATTACATAATATTTCGTAAATATTTACGAAAGCCAATAATTGTTAGGTATTTGCTGTCAATCATTGTTTTTAACCTTTTTTGTTACCTTTTTTTTATATACAACTTAGAATGGCAAATATACTGACGGACCACCTGATGGTAAGTGGTAACTGTCGCCTATAGACATGAGCAGCACCATGCACATAACAGAGTATACTATTTCGCCCATGATACCCCCCATGCGTTGCCATTCCTGAGGACTCAGATGTTATTCCTCTGTACCCTGTAAATTCACTGCCATATCCCACCCTTCAAACCGAAACACAGCCATGCAAACACAGCTGTTTCACGGTAGAAACACGAATGGGACAGAGGTACCCAAGCAATCGACTTTTGTACAAAGTCTCCCTCTGGTACCTAAAGGAGATTGGTGAGCATTGGTGTCGCTTGTTGAATATTGTTGTAAGAAGTAAATATATGTATTAGTATATATGTAAAATTGCAAAATTACTAACTCATCTATTAAGTTCTTTCAGTCGCCTCTCACGACACGTACGAGAAAGGAAAGGGGTGACCCATTTTATGTCGGGACCACGCAGCATTATTTTGATATTATATACATTTCCCCATCCCTCGTCCACCAAGCTCCCGTAGTGGCTTCAGGATACAGAGGAATAACACCTGAGTCCTCAGGAATGGCAACGCATGGGAAGTATCATAGGCGAAACAGTATACTCTGTTATGTCCGCGATACTGCTCATGTCTATAGGCGACGGTTACCACTTTCCATCAGGTGGGCCGTCAGCTTGTTTGCCATTCTAAGTTGTATAAAAAAAATCAATATTATTATTATTATTTTTGGCAAATAGTAAACGCGTAGAGAACGATAAACAAGGACAAACGACAAAAGACAAATATTGCATCAACCCCACGGCTCTTAACGCAGCTCAGTCGAAGAGCGTGCGAGGGAAGCCGCGGGGTACAGCTAGTCTAATAAAATTAATACCAATCCGAAGCAATACTTTAACACTCCCAAAAAGAATAAGAACCTCTCGAGATAGTATAAAAATGCAAATAGTAGCAATTCCCTTTGGAAAAAATGTTCTTAAAGTGACGTGGAGAGTTGCTCCGACAAATTAGGGTTCCCTGGGCGCGCGGCCGCGCGCGGAACCCTTCCCTTATTGTGGTTTTTATTGCGGCTTGCGTTTTATTACTTTTTTATATCTTTTTAACAGCTCGGGGGAGGTCAGTTATTGATATGGCGGTAAGGTTGCCGCTACTTCGTAATCCTTACTATTTATTATTGAAAAATGTGATTTTAAGTTCGTTTCTCACCTCTTAGCGCCTTAACAACTAAACCAACCACTACAAATGTATTTATACTTTTGGGGGGGAAGGATTGTTAGTAATAGAGACTAAAAATCCCATTTCTAGCAATATACCTAACCAGGTCGACCTCCACGCGGTTCCCCCTGGAAACTATCATGATTAATTCCTGATGAATTCATCACGATAGGCTAACTGGCCTGTTTTCATTCTCATCTATCACCCTTCACTGGTGCTCCGCCAGCGTATCCCGTTAGCGCAGGCAGAGTTACCAATCCATTTTCATCCAACAAAAAAAAAAAAATGTATTTATACATACATACATATCTGTTACGCGTGTCTCCCATTAGGGTAGGCAGAAACAATGGAACGCCAAATGCTTCGATTCAAACAAACCTCTTTTGCTTCCTCCACATTCATCAATCTTTTCATACACGCTCGCCGGTTACGGGTACTTTTACGGATATTTATACATGTATATAATAATAATTATATTAATAGTTTGCATGGCTGTGTTTCGGTTTGAAGGGTGGGATATGGCGTGAATTTATAGGGTACAGAGGAATAACACCTGAGTCCTCAGGAATGGCAACGCATGGGGGGTATCATGGGCGAAACAGTATACTCTGTTATGTCCATGGTACTGCTCATGTGTATAGGTGACGGTTACCACTTTCCATCAGGTGGGCCGTCAGCTTGTTTGCCATTCTAAGTTGTATAAAAAAAATTAAGAATATATATTTACATTATTACATGTATCACATCTTCATATTTAGAAATGATAAAATTTTCATCGTGCTTCCGATCAAACTGTTCATAATTACTCCTCTCCATCCAAAGGTTTTTTAGTGGGTGATAATGGAATGGTAGCCTCACCCGTGCTATCGGTGTACACCGGCGGCGCACCAGTGAAGGATGATAGGTGAGGATGAAGCAGGTCAGTTAGTCAACGTGACGAATTCAACAAGAATTGTTCACGATGGTTTCCAGGAATGGTGTCAGGCAAAAGGCACTGGCTCAGCTGATGCTGTGAGCGTCCTCGTGCAGTGTGTACAGTAAGTACCAATGCACAGCGCTGGTATACGACAAAAATACAAACGGGTTCAACTGCATTTGAATGTTACAAGAATGTCTCTTTTATAAAGTATTCTATATTTTTTTTTATACAACTTAGAATGGCAAACAAGCTGACGGCCCACCTGATGGAAAGTGGTAACCGTCGCCTATAGACATGAGTAGTACCATGGACATAACAGAGTATACTGTTTCGCCCATGATACCCCCCTTGCGTTGCCGTTCCTGAGGACTCAGGTGTTATTCCCCTGTACCCTGTAAATTCACGCCATATCCCACCCTTCAAACCGAAACACAGCCATGCAAACACAATTGCTTCACGGTAGAAACACGAATGGGACAGAGGTACCCAAGCAATCGACTTTTGTACAAAGTCTTCCTCTGGTATTCTATATATTAAGTTACGATGTAATCCAACGTGTAGTAAATGTCATTCAAATCCGTACAGTAGTTTTTGAGTGAAGGAGAATCAAACAACCATTTATATACCATCACATATCCACATACACTTTCATGTTTCTAATAGTAAAAATAAAAGATAAATAGTATGAAGTGGCAACCCTAATCCGTTGGGGTCATCCGTCACGTACAGTGGCGCCCTCCGACTTGGCAGATATGCAATTATATCCTTCGGAGGCACAACTGCATTCACTTGAGGCGAACAATCATCGGTGAGACCACATCGCTCGCCACACGTAGGGTTGAGACTCGTGGTGATCGTGTAGTGTGTTAGGACGGGCATCACAGTGGGCTGATTGGGTGTCAGACGTCAGACATCACCATTTGTAATAAAATATTTATATTAAAGTGTGTTTTAAGCTTAGATTACATAGATAGAATGTCTCCATAGTAATGCTTCGAGAAAAACAGGTCCACTTTTTTATACAATTTTGCGTTATAAATAGTTATGAGTGATTGCTTTATAACTTCTATATTTATTTTGTCTTATAAATTGTGCATTATTTTAATGCGTAAACACTCATTTTATTTATTAAATAATACGTCAAGATACATTTTATGCGTGAGTATATAAATACTGATAAAAAACAACTTACGAACTTATTAAACGAAAAGGTCTTGGACGATGAGATTTTCTCGGCTTTAGTTATACTTTTATTGGTAGTTCAGTTTTTATCATATTTGAAGTAAAAAGTCGTTTGAGCTGTTTGTAAAATTAAAATCTTTTTTTCAAAAAATAAAAGATACATAATCAGTTTTAATATCAATTAAATAACTCCGTTGTTTAATTTAAATTCAGATCATCTCATTCAAATAGACTTATTTACAAATACTTTTAGGTCGTAATTTTTTCATGAATGCAAAGTTGGGAAAGTTGTTATCTGTTGAGAAGAATCTGTAATTAACTCAACAGTTACTCTTTTCAAATTCAAATTCAAATTCAAAAATCATTTATTCATGTAGGACATTTTAGCCGCTTATGAACGTCAAATTTGTACATTATAATTTTATATTTACCCTACCGTCCAGTTCGGTATATAGATCCAATTGAGAAGAACTGGCAAGAAACTCAATTGAATTACTTTTTTTTTTAAAGCCAGTTTATTTACAATGTATATTTATATAGGTGTCTATGTCTAACATTAAATGAAAATTCAGTGCATGAACAACTATTGCCATGCACACTCGTCATTCAAGTAATCGTTTAGTGAGTAATAGGCTTTGCTCAGTAAATATGATTTAACAGATGTTTTGAATTTATTTAAGGGTAATTCCAACATATCCTTTGGTATCTTATTGTATTTTCTCTGTTAGACCGCAACACATGCTTTTGAAGACACAAGCGTGAACTTACGAAGGAAACCAAATTAGAAGCGAGACGTCGAAACATTCGGAAGGGAAGTCTCAAATTGGATCGCGGTAGAATTAATTGAGATCGACTTATGTGGCTGCTAATATGTTAGAGCGAGACGGCACTCTACATCGGACCACAAAAGCCAAGTAATTGTAGACAATGGAAGCTGAAAAAGACGTTTCCTTTAACAAGATTTCTATCTGGCGAGTGTTTTGCCTGAGGATGTCCTTACGAACATCAATTTGCTGTCACAAAACAGAGAGCTGCGTCTTATTTTAGAAGAAATAAAGTCTATTATAGCATATACTGATATTTCTACAATGTAGGAATAAATTTGTGGCGTGTAAGAGACTTTGTGAACGTATGTCGAGCGTAAAACAAGGTTTTGTCAAAGTATTATTTTGTTCCAGCGTAACTTGAGCTGTGGCGTACTTTATTTCTCTAGAGTTTCCCGGTCCGAATAGACTAGCTGTTGATAACGTTAACTAAATGTACAATTTACAAAACTGAACTCATATTATCTTAAGCAAATGTGCCTACTACAAATCTTGCAGTTGAAAAGCCAAAAGACTTACTTAACACAATTCCATTGACTACCTATTACAATAACAATCTTTAGAAAATATTTTAGATGGTTTTGGATATTAAGGCTTATTGGGGAGGAGGAGGGATTGTTAGTAATGCGGAGTACCAGTCCCATTGCTAGCAATATACCCTGTCACGTCGACCTCCACGTGGTGCCCCTGAAAACCATTGTGTTGAATTCTAGGTGTATTCATCACGATGGGCAGATTGTTCTGCCTTTTCATTCTCATCTATCATCCATTACTGGTGTCCCGCCAGTGTATACCATTTTGTTTTTAATATGTGAAAATGGAATATTAACCCCGCCTGCGCTATCGTTATACACTGGCGGGTTAGTCGGCCCATCCTGATGAATTCGACGAGAGTCAATCATGATGGTTTCCAGGGGAACCGCGTGGAGGTCGACCTGCTGAGGTATAAAGTTAGCAAAGCGACTGTTAAAACCCATCACTAATAACTCCCTTCCCCCAGCGTATACCGCTAGCGCAGACAAGGTTACCATTCCATTATCATCCATTAAAAAAACTGCAACTTATTTTGTGATTAAATGAAACTGTACCGTAAATTGGCACTAAAAGCACGGGCAAAACGTGCCAGTCGATAGTCACGTGACCTAGACCTGTTTAGAAAATGTTTGTAACAAACCCCTGACATGGAGTCTGAGAAATATTGTGACCAGACGGTCATGTGGCACACAATCAGACGAATCGAAGTCAAGAGTCATCAGAACTGACGTGCACGCATGAGATGTATGTACGCCAAAATCCTTTGCAAAGGATTTGGCACTCGGTTCTTTCAACATAATAAATCTTTGCAGGAGCAACACGTGCACAGGTTACCAGGTGAGGTGAACTTAATTCAGCGCTCGATTCTGTTGTCCGTTTGCTATCTAGGAATTTTCACGCGTCTCTTGAAGACGTAATATTAGAATCATCGTGGTCATCATCATATCGGATTTTAACTGTCCACTCCTGAACATAAGCCTTTGCCAGTAGTTGCCACGCTTGGCAGGCGGGTTGACAACCGTAGTTAGGCTTTGGCGATGTTTTAAGAGGGTTGCTACTGCCCACCCCTCGACCATTATGTTGTTTTAGTCACCTCTTGCGGCATCCACGGGTCAGGAAGCGTTGACATTCTATGCTGGGACCACACGGGAATAGTAGAACAGAAGTAATAGAATAACGGGATTTAATTACTTTTAATGAGCGATATGAAGAGAGGACTTTTATGAAAAGAGACCACGATTGTTTGTGATAGAGGACGTATTATGGTTACAAATCAATGTCAAATATTGAAATATATATATATATATATATATATATATATATATATATATATATATATATATATATATATATATATATATATATATATATATATCCTGCACGTTTACAAAATTAAAAATTATAAAATCTAGTTAGTACATTAGTAAGTACGAATACGCGTCACGCGTCACGCGTTACGCGCCGCGCGTCGCGCGTCATTCGCGTCACGCCCGCGGTATTTAATTAACCAGCCGATAATCCCCGGCACGTGGCGCTCGAGAGCCCACAACGAGAATCTAATTTGAAACCATTCGGGATACGTTTTCTAATTTGTTCTTAAATTTTGTGATCTTTGCTTCTGACGGGTGGAAGGATTAAATTAATAGTCGAACGGCGACTTGTTTACAGTTTCCATTGAGCTGTGCTTGCCAGTAATCAGATTGGTTCACGTTTCGTATTTATACTTAAAAGGGATTATCGTACTATTATATATTTTTTTAAATGGATGATACTGGAATGGTAACCCCGGCTGCGCTAACTGTATACGTTGGCGGGGCACCAGTGAGAAATAATAGAAGAGGATGAAAAGACAAATTAGTTAACCCATCGTGACGAATACACCAGGAATTCAGCACAATGGTTTCCAGGGACGACAATCCCTTCCCCCTCCGCACTATTTTTAATTTTTTTTTAAATTTTTGTTTGGGTGATAATGGAATTGTAACCCCACCCGCGCTGTCGGTATATACCGGCGGGGCACCAGTGAAGGATGATAGGTGAGGATGAAGCGGGTCAGTTAGCCCATCGTGACGAATTCAACAAGAATTGTTCACGATGGTTTGTTCACGATTGAATGGTCCAGGGGGAACCACGTGGAGGTCGACCTGATAGGGCATATTGCTAGTGATGGGGCTGTCAACTCCATTGCTAACAATCCCCCCCCCCCCTCCGCACTATTATATTCTTCTTCTTATTATGCTTAACTTAAAAATAAGTAGATGTCCAAAATGTACGATTGAAGAGAGCTGAGGGTGACTGCACTAATATCATGTGCTTAAGTAGTACCTACTTACTCTATAGCTACTCTTTTTTTCTCATCTTACAGCAAGCAACTGTCGTTATAAATGTGGTTGTACGGTCTGAAGATAGTAAAATTAGAAAGTACGGGTACTGTGGTATGGAGGCATAACATAATAATCATCAGAAATAGTAACGCATGAGGCATCACAGTGTTATTGTCATATCCACAGTTGCCCTTTTCCATCAGACGGACCGTTTGCTTATTTGTCATTCTAAGTTGCACAAAAATGTATAAATGTGCAGGCCCGACAGAAATCAGAAATATGTATGAAATTATAATAATAATATACCAATAATCGTCAATTATCATATATACTCATCAAAAATAAAACTCAGTAGGAACTCGACTCATTTCTATACTAAGCCGCCTGGATAGCATAGTGGCATCTGTAGTGTCCTTTTAAAAGACCAGTGTTAATCTGTAATATTGCAGCTACTACCATCTACTAGTGAATAGAAGAATTAAATGAATTAGCACAAAAGGTATGCTATCTATTATTAAATAGAAAAAAATATGAACTACTTATTAGTTTTTATTACATTGTATAGATGGCGCTAAACATAACATTTCCAACAAAACAAAAAAAATATAAGTTCTACATTTTTCGTGACATATTCAATAAGAATTAACCACGATGGTTTCCTGTGGGAACCACGCGAATGAACTTTTAAATACCCACTACTAACAATATCTTCCTTACCCTCTTATTTTTCAACTTAAACCCCCTTGATCATTGAGGAGAAAAGATTGTTAGTATTGGGTGACGCTAATACCCATCATCAGCAATATACCCTGTCGGGAGAAAGTGATTGTAAGTAATGATATCTAACAGCCCATTGTTCGACCTCCACGTGGTTTCCCCCTGGAAACTATCGTGATTGATTTAATGTTGAATTAGTTACGATGTGCTAACTGACCTGCTTCACCCTCACCTATTATCCCTCACTGGTACCCGCCACCGTATACCGATAGCGCGAGCGGGGATTTACACTAATTAATTTTCACATCTGAAAAAAAATCACATGATAATTGCATCGAATTATAAACATAATGTATGGACAATATGTCACTGTCAACGTGTCATTGCTCCACAAAACCGGGATCAAGTTAACATGTAACGAGATAAATACAAAATAAAAACAGTTGAATGCTTGTTAAGTTTTGAATCTTATCGCAACGTAATAAAGTCGCTGTCTTTGTGACTCGGAGTAAATATTCGGTGACCGGCCGAGACATAATCTTGACTGATGTATTTAAAGTTTCCGTACATTGTTTACTTGTTTGCGCAAAATGTGAACACAAACTGAAACGTGTGATTTTAAATACCTATTCAAGATCTAATAGTTTAAAATCAGCTTATTTTTAGAATAATTGCAGCAGATTAACAGAGCAAATTCCTATCTGGATCGTTCGTCTAATATGAGTACCTATATTATCATCTTTAATAGCGGCACGGGCGGCACAGTATAGAATAGTATTGAATTGTTCGTGTTTTCATAACATTCTATGTGGCTAATTATTTTCTATTGTATTTGCGGAAATAATGTAAATTTGACTCTTATTACCGCACTAAGCCTCTTATTTGGGCCGTTGTGTGTATTTACAGAAATATTATTATAACGGTGTTTATAGTATTTATTAATATAATTTTATGTTCGTAAATGGCTACTTACCACATAAATTTCCTGTATATTACCAGTTAATTTCCTTCGTTGTCTACTTAAGTACCTGTTAAAATTTTAATAGCAAATATTTATCTTTACATGATTAGAAATATTATGTTATGTAACAGGGGCCGTTCTTTAGTTCGCACCAATTTGAACATTATGAAATGACTGTGTAATTGTTTTTGTATTCCTATGTTGGTTAGTTTCTAAGAAATTTGTTACAATGGAGCAATTGAGTTGAGATTATATTACGTTTCTTCAGTCGATTACACGCACATAAATTTAATTATAATATAAACTCCAAAAATACCTTGAACGGCGTTCAACAAACTTCGTTGTGTGTATCTAAATAACTCCAGCATTCACTTTAAGATGTACTTATCCACCTAGAAATAGTACAAACCTTATCAGCTTATCACTAGAGCGTGTTAACGACCTCTATACCGCGCTGTCACGATCTTAATCAGAAAATATCTCCGTACATAAAGAATGAAATTTGAAAAGAGATTTGATAGTTTAAATTGACTTCGAAATGATAGGAAAAAGGTAATAGGTATATTATAAAATGTCAAAGTGAGTGGCGTCAGTCGCCATTAAATTTACATATGTGTAGATCATTATCATCATCATCATATGAGCCATTAACTGTCCACTGATGAACATACGCCTCCTGCTGTGGGGGGTTATGTCAGTAGTTGCCACGGTTGGCAGATTTTTGGTTTTTTCAAGAGGGACGCTGCTGCCCATCCCTCACCCTATTTAGTCGCCTCTTACGACACCCACGGGAAAGGAAGGGGTGGCCTATTCTATTCCAGAGCACACGAAATTTAAATACATGTTGGTTAAAAAAAGTTTTAATGGTGCAAAATAGTGATATGGCACAGATATATATATATATATATATATATATATATATATATATATATATATATATATATATATATATATATATATATAATACTATACTAGTATCAATGGTAACAATATGAGTGCGTGCCCAATACGGGTGTAAACCGTTATCGATAGCAGGAAGTATCAATTGCCGCCAACAGTATTATTGAATTACACAGTACACACACAGTTTGACTTTTTTTCTATACAACTTATAATCGCATCAAGCTACGGCCCACCTGATGGAAAGTGGTAACCGTCGCCTATAGACATAACAGAGTATACTGTTTCGCCCATGATACCTCCCATGCGTTGCCATTCCTGAGGACTCAGGTGTTATTCCTCTGTACCCTGTAAATCAGTGCACTATCCCACAACATTCGAAAACAGTTTATCTAGATTCAAATAAATTGTAGACTAAACACGAGCGATAAGCGTAATAAATTACATCAAATAGTGGAGGGGAGTCGATATGTTGTTATTAATATACATTCTTGTTTTTAGATGTTTGAATATTGAAGTATAAATCTTTTCTGAAACTTAGAATGGCATACAAGTTGACGGCCCACCTGATGGAAAGTGGTAACCGTCGCCTATAGACATGAGCAGTACCATGGACATAACAGTATACTGTTTCGCCCATGATACCCCCCATGCGTTGCCATTCCTGAGGACTCGGGTGTTATTCCTCTGTACCCTGTAAATTCACTGCCATATCCCACCCTTCAAACCGAAACACAGCCATGCAAACACAACTGCTTCACGGTTGAAACACGAGTGGGACAGAGCTAGCCAAGCAAACGACTTTTGTACAAAGTCTCCCTCTGGTAGAATTGAAAAGTTACCTCAGTTTCATTGTAATTATCGCAGAAACATTTTTTCAATAAAGTTGATAATGAATTGTAAATTTTATCAATTAATTGATATGCGTTTGATTTGTACAACCATAGAACGTTTGTAGACTGTCCTATGGTCGGATCAATTATTAGTTTTTTTACATTTTTATTACGGTGTATTGAAATTGGCTATAGAAAAAAAATATAAAAAAACATTAAATAATAAATTATATTGGAGAGACAAGAACAGGTCCAACATCCATATAATATCTATTATTATTGTTGTCTATATTTTTAAACAATATTTATCATTTGTAGTTTAACCTTAATTTGTATATTTTCTGTAATTCTTTAAATTTATATAAAAAAAATAATTATGTAAAGTATGGTAGCCTGACCTTCATAACACAGGATTGTCGGGGGGAAAGGGATTGTTAGTAATGGGGTCTAATAGCCCCATTACTAGGAATATATACCAGAGGGAGACTTTGTACAAAAGTCGATTGCTTGGGTACCTCTGTCCCATTCGTGTTTCTACCGTGAAGCAGTTGTGTTTGCATGGCTGTGTTTCAGTTTGAAGAATGGGATATGGCGTGAATTTACAGGGTACAAAGGAATAACATCTGAGTCCTCAGGAATGGCAACGCATGGGGGGTATCATAGGCGAAACAGTATACTCTGTTATGTCCATGGTACTGCTCATGTCTATAGGCGACGGTTACCACTTTCCATCAGGTGGGCCCTCAACTTGTTTGCCATTCTAAGTTGTATAAAAAAAAAACCCTGTCAGTTCGACCTCCACGTGGTTCCCACTGGAAACCATTGTGGCTAATTCTAGTTAAATTCGTCAGGATGGGCTAACGAACCTGCTTTCATCCTTGTTAGTCATCTATTACTGGTGCCCCGCCAGTGTATACCGACAGCGCAGACGGGGTTACCATACCATTATCACCCATTAAAAAAAAAACAAAATATGAAGTGTTATTGTGCAAGTAAATACAATAACAACATTGTATTGAAATTGATAACAACTTAAAATAATCTAAAAAAAAAACAAAATGCGACATCAGATTGCAAGATAATCGCACCATAACACAAGCCATCTCCAGACAGCCTGCACAATAGCATTAGATGCCTATACACTGGTCAAAGATTAGAGGGAGGCAGAAGGCTTCGCTCCACCACCTGGGAACCATTGTGTTTCATAATTAAATTCATTACGATAGGCCAACTGACCTGCATTCGTCCTCACTTATCATCTCTCACTGGTACCCCACCTGTGTATACCGATAGTGCAGGCGGGGTTACCATTCCATTTTCACCCATCAAAAAAAAATGCCAAACAAGACGTGTGCTTTACATGGAGTCCACCATCTGTGCACGTTTCATTGTCGCACACTCATCTCATCTCGCTTATCAGGCACGGTGAGTGACGTTCGGCCAACGTGTTTGTTCAACTTTATTTAGTGTTAAACATAATTTGCCGGCCGCCAGTAGTCGACGCACGGGTGCTGCGGTACGCCAGTCGAGAGCACAACACGCTACGGTGAGTGTAGCTTACGTTCAAATTGTTTTTGTGTCTTATTTACCATCCATATCATGCCCTATTGTTTTGTTTTTACTGTACAATTGATTAGGAAGTAAATAAATAATGTAATTAAGCAGTGGTTTATACAATAACGTTGGTTTTGTTTTAATTTGTTTGTTTTTCGTCTTGTAACGTCTAGTCAAAGGAATGTTGAAGCATTTTTATCTGAATAATGAAATGATTTTTATCTAAATACGTAGATAAAGTAAGAAACAAACTAAATTAAAGTTCAGTAACAGTGCGGGATATTAATAAATTAAATGCATACTATAAACGTTTTTTGAAAGATCTCATTTTAAAAAATGAACCTAACTAAGATATTTTGAAATTAATGCTAGACAAATTTAATTTATGAATTTTTTAATAATATCATATTGGTAAGAATCTTAGGCATTATACACATTTTATGAACGAAATTTTTAAAACAATGCTTTATTATGAAAATAATATTACGAAAAATACTATTTTTTTATATGTAATTAATAATTACATCAAGTTTTTTTTGGATATTAACATTGTAAACATCACATTGCCGGGCGCGCGTCATGTGACAAAATATAGCGGCAAACATCCGACAGGCGGCGACACCGGCGCGCTTTGTTCTAACTGTATTGATACTTATTTTGTTACAGTTTAATTAGACATATAATTATGTCGTTTTCTATAAAAACTAAAAATCATCTATTTAATACTAGCTACAGATGGGCAAAGCACCGGGTTTAAACCCGGTGCTTTGGTAAAAACCCAATAAACACCCATAAACTCCCATAATCACCCAAAAAAATAGGTTTTTACGTATTTTTTTGAAAATATGTAAGTAATACCAATAAATTATTTTTATAAATTGTATTGATCAATTCTACAATATTAAATAAAACGTTAACTAATAATATTTCAGGAAATTTTAAAAATCTATATATAATAAAATGAAAGTAATTAATTTTCAGTGTTTTCATGTTGCAGTTGATCAACATGTTGGCCTTTTGCTTCCCGTAGATACTTTAAAATTTCTTCATAACACCTCGTTCGCACACATGGCCGTATATATTTAAATTCTTGAGCCACTAACAGTCCGAAATACTCATTTCTTTTATCCTCTTCTCCATAAATTAAGCATTTAGAACAGTTTGTTTCTTCTTTCAGTAAATTTTCTTTTACTTTATCCTCGTTTTTTTCTTTGTTGCGACGACGCTGGGTAAATCATCTGGACACTGGGTCTCACTATCACCAAATATATTTGGAGATCGGCTTCGGCTACGGCTTGGCAGACATTTTTTTCTTTCTACAATTTTAAATTAAATTTATTAGAATAAATGCTTCGAACACACGCGATCTAAGTACCTTTTGTGTTTATTATACCTTACCTACCTAGGTATAAAAAGAGTACTTACGTAGATTTTCTTTTATTAACTGTTTTATACGAAGATCTTGATCTCTCAAATTAGCATCCATTTTACTTCCAGTGCAAAGTATTAAATAACGTTTTTATGAAATATTTAGCACAAAAACAATACCCTTTAAATATCGATCGTCAGTAACTGTGGCTGACTTACCTATATTCTAGCAAGCAGGACTGCCAGATGTGAAGGGGAAATCCCCAATAAATTGTTGCATGTGACTGATGATGTGAGCATGTTCGTTTCATAATAAAAATGTTGCCAGGTAACCAAAAAGTCGTATGTTTTTGTCGAATTACGATCATAATCTTTACGATCGTACATTAAAAAATAGACAAATAATAGTATGAGTACGATTTAAATCGTATATCTGTCAACCCTGCTAGCAAGACAGCGACAAAATCACGTTGCATAACAATGTCTTATATCTTATGAAATATACGGAAGAGATACGGACTTAGAAAAAACAGAAATGTTGTTCTTTGTGGAAGTCATTGATGAAATTCTATGTATTTTAGCCCGCAAACTTTCTTCAAACAAAAACAGCGCCATCTAGTATCGAGTTCTGTAATTATCTCTTTGTTTATGGATTTGAAGTAAGACCGCCACGCATGCAATACATTATGACTGGGGATTCCCCTATTCGTCGACGCTGAATATGAGGCGACGACAATCACTGTCAAACGTGTTCACTATTACTCTGACTCTGGTAACGTGACTTCCTGGTAACGTGTTAGGTAGGAAAAGCAGTAAAAAAGTGCATATTAAGGGAGCAGATTTGAAATAATATTTATACTTAACAAGAAATAATTAAAGGTAAGTGGATTTTTGAATGATACAATTATATCATGATCACTTAACAATTTTAACTTAAAATTAGATGTATTATTACAAGCTTTTATTTAGCTTGCGTTATGTAAATAAAAGTATGTAGGTATGTTCGTATGTTGATGCAATTATCCTCAATCCTCAACCGACTGGGATAAAATTTTCAATACACGGTTATTTTGGATGATAGTGCATAGTTAGCTGAGACGTCATTGGATAATAATGGTGGATAGCCTAAGATGTGTACTAGATATTTATTTTTAACATAATATGCGTAAGTACCTAATCGAATTAAAGAAGTTGCTGAGAAAAATACAGAACAATACGATAATAAACTATTCTGCGTTTAATCCTCCGAGGAGATGTAATTTTACAAAGGTTTTTTGTATTTATTTTATTATTTTTTTAATAAATTTATTGTAAATAACAAGAAATAATCAGTAAAAAAAAGGCACTCTATTGTTGAATTTTCGTCAGACCAACTAATCATCGTTCATTTTTTTGGTTCAATGGGGAGACCTAAAGATTTACGCATATGGGAGCACTATACTTTACCAAACAAGTCTGTTTTTGCTTTGTAATACTGTACAAATTGATCAACATCTTATCACTTGTCCAAAATCTCCAGAAACATTACTCTATGAAATATAAAAGATAGCTCGTCCAAAACCAAAATGGACTGTCAGAGATAGAGACAAATGATTCTTTTATAAGCCCCTCGTCGTCTGCTAACACTACAATAAATGCTGAGTTTATGATCATATATTAGCGAGAGCTATATTTGTTATTAATCCTTTATGGATTCGAAAAATTGCAACCAAAATTTAAAATACCTTCACGTAAAGCTTTAGCGACAAAAACTTGATAAAATATATAGAGAAATTTTTGAGTTAAATGAGGAATAAAAGATTTTTATATAAACCTCAACCTGCATACGTTAAAAGTTTGAATACAGAAAGTAATCCTCACACTAGTGAAACCTTAGCCAAGAAGTTGAAAAAGTAATGAAAGTGTATGGAGCAAATAAGTTTCTTGTACTTATTGGCGATAATTAGAAAATTCGAATTAACAAAACTCAAATATCCACATGTTACTATAAACTGTGTTTATTTGCAAGCCATAAATATAATAAAAACTGTTCTCAACGATTAAGTTCCTTGTTAATAAAAAAATGAAGATTCTACACAAACACTAAAATTGCCTTGTGCTACAAGATGAAATTAATGCTAGTTAAAAAGTTTTAATATAGCTTTGCAAATATTAACAGTTAGAGAAGATTTTTCAAGAGAATTAAAATTTATCTAAGTGATGATTGGTAAGAATGTTAGTATTTTGGCATTATACACATTTTATAGAACGAAATTTTTAAAACATTTAGAATGCTTTATTATGAAAATAATATTACGCAAAAAATTCTAACATCAGTATCTTTTTATATGTAATTAATAATTACATCAAGTTTTTTGGAGATATTAAGCCAAACTTAAGTTTGTCAAATGTAACAGATTTGGCGTGTTATCACATTGCCGGGCGCGCGTCATTAGACAAAATATAATATGGTGGAAAGGGCAAACATCCGACAGGCGGCAGACACCGGCGCGCTTTGTATCCTAACTGTATTGATAATAACAAAAGAAATTTTGTTGAAAAAATTTAATTAGACATTAATTATGTCGTTTTTTATAAAGCTGAATGCGAGGACATTCAGGCTTGCTTTTACTATTCACCACATAACAGTTTCACCCGAAATAGAGCCTAAACCATCTATTTAATACTTGTAATAACTCTGCTGACAGTTTGACTGTAGTTTTACATTTTACTTTCATCTCTTTCTTAATAAACTCAAAATCAAATTAAAAGTTTTTTATTCTTAGGCTGCATAATAATATTGTCTATGTCCAGTATAGTGACCGGGACAATACGTACAAAATCATAAACACCCAAAAATTATGGGTGTTTATTCCGCAATAAAAAAATAACAGACTTTAAACCCACCCAGGTGGAACTAATTCTCCATTTAATATATTACGTATAATATAAATGTAATATAAATAAATGTCATAGTTTTTGATTAAGCCGTTAAGACGCTGTATGGTAACAAACAAACAAACTCATTTTATTTGAGTGTAAACGTGAAGTAATATAACAAATAAGCATTTGAAATCAGTTATAAAATTATTAAGATCTGCCTGCGACCGCGGAGTTGCCGACGAGACAAGAGCATTTGAAATAGGCATCCATTACGTGAAGGAATTCCGAATTTTGTGACGATGGGTTGACTCTTTAAATTTGTTTTGTAAAATCTTTATTGTACATAATTTATATTGGACACATTAAAAGATTTAAGTATAATGGCGGAATTAACGCATAGAGGGATCTCTTACAGTCAACCTTTGAGAAGATAAAATAACACTATAGAATTTAAAATGTACAGCTAAAGATAAAACTCAATAATATTTAGTTAGAATTAAACATATAAAAAGTAACTGTATATACCTCCATATGTAATAATGCATAAATAATAAATATATATATATATATATATATATATATATATATATATATATATATATATATATATATATATATATATATTTTATACAACTTAGAATGTATATAAATGTAGAAAATAAATAAATAACAATAATAAACCTATGCAAATAAATTCACAATTGACTCAATGAAAAAGGAGTTTCAGAATAAAATAAAATAGGTGGAAAGTGCCATGGCCCCCGTAGGTATCTATTCTTGTAATTATAAACGTGCAAGTTTGTATGGAAAAGGGTATCGAATTTTGTTATTAAATCAAGCACGAATCGAATGAAACTCGACACTTGGATACGTGATTATATAGCAAACATTCAAACTAAACATCTATTTCGAACTTTCAGATTTAGAAAATTAGTAGGAAGGATTGTGAAATGGTATACGCTGGTAGAGTACTTACCACTGAGGGATGATAGAAGAACATGGAGTCAGAGGGCCTACCATGAATAATTTTTTGAAATTTTGGTGTCGAACGAAACAAAATTGATGTTTAAATTAGATAGATAGATACTCTTTATTGTTTTCCCCAAAAGATTACAATATTAAACTTATTCTAAATATAAACATAATACATGCTGATTAAAAATGTTCAAATATCGTTCCTTTGGACTTTTATAGTAGGATTTATGAGGAACGAAATGTTAAGCCTCATTTAATGGGCCGATTTCGGTATGAATGAAAACATGAAATTGAGTTTTGAAATTTGACACTTTGACATTTGACTTTGAGTGACGAAATCACTAAGATTTTACCAAAATAGTCTCCAAAAGACTACGTTACAATCAACTGGCGAACTAACGTGACTTCATCCTTCACTGGTACTCCAGCAGCGTATACCAGTCCTGTACCAGAGGGAGACTTTGTACAAAAGTCGTTTGCTCGGATACCTCTTTCAAATTCGTGTTTCAACTGTAAATCAGTTGTGTTTGCATATATATATATATAGATATATATATATATATATATATATATATATATATATATATATATATATATATTTTAATGGATGACAATGGAATGGTAGCCCCGCCTGCGCTAACGATATACGATGGTGGGGCACCAGTGAGAAGTGATAGGTGAGAATGGAAAAGGTAGATCAGATAGTCCATCGTGATGAAAATACTAGAAATTCAGCACGATGGTTTCCAGGGGGACCACGGGAAGACCTGACAGGGTATATTGCTAGCAGGCCCTTAATCTCCATTACTAACAATCCCGCTCTAGTCTTTATATTTTAGTTACTTTGTATGCACTGTACCTAGTACACCGTACTGGGGGAAAGGGATTGTTAGTAATGGAGACTAAGAATCCCATTGCTAGCAATATATCCAACCAGGTCGACCTCCTCGCGGTTCTCCCTGGAAACTATCATGATTAATTCCTGATGAATTCATCATGATGGGTTAACTGGCCTGTTTTCATCCTCATCGATCACCCTTCACTGGTGCTATGCCAGCGTATCCCGTTAGCGCGGGCGGGGCTACCACTCCATTTTCATCCAATAAAAAAGTACACCGTACTGTTCCATTAAAACGTTCAGTCGACAAGGGCGCATGTGCGTATGACGAGGTATAAAGTCTTCTTGTATGTGATATAGAGCGGTCAATGACATCACCAGTCGATGGCGATGTTGATACATGATACAAATTGATACAAATCAATAGAACACGCCTCTCCACTCAGCGTGCGACGCGACGCGACACGACACGGCGCGACACGACACGGTTTACACAAATAGTGATAATACAATTTGAACTTTGCGAGTACACGAAATAGTTATAATTGGCGACGCGTCGTGTTATGTTTTATTTCATAGCATTATTTTAAGATAATATCTAGAACTAACTATAGTTCAACACCAGAGGGAGACTTTGTACAAAAGTCGATTGCTTGGGTACCTCTGTCCCATTCGTGTTTCTACCGTGAAGCAGTTATGTTTGCAAGGCTGTGTTTCGGTTTGAAGGGTGGGATATGGCGTGAATTTACCGGGTACAGAGGAATAACATCTGAGTCCTCAGGAATAGCAAAGCATGGGGGATCATGAGCGAAACAGTATACTCTGTTATGTCCATGGTACTGCTCATGTCTATAGGCGACGGTTACCACTTTCCATCATAAGTTGTAAAAAAAAAAAACAAAGGTATGTTGAAAGCTGTTGGCAGGCCTAATATTTGGAAAAATGTTCAGTTCAGAAATGTGCAGAAGCGATAACGTTAGTGTACAGTAAGTGTCATAATATAATGCAGTCAAGAACAAAGTACGGCCCGCAGGCCAACTTCGGCCCGCGAAAGTATTTAATCCAGCCCGCCGAAAGTTCCATTGACATGGATAGTATATGGGCCGCTGTAATTACGTTTTGACGGTCGAGAAGTAGAAAGTAGATTCTACTTAGTAGAATAATAGATGCTTAAACTATGGGTGAAGCTGAACTAGGCGCGTAGTTCGAAAATATTATGGTAAATCAAAAACAATTCCAGATGTCTCACACGCCTACCATGGCAGGGCCTTCGAATAAAAGTTAAATTAATTATTATTCAAGGTAAAAGGTAATTTGTAACATTTGTGTGTAATGCGGTAATGATTTTATAATGGTATGTTTAAAAGCTTTAACACAAAATACATTTTTTCTATAATTCTGGTCCTCCTCTAAAATTTCTTAAACTTTATGGTCCCCCATTAAAAAAGTTTGTCCACCATTGATATTGTGTCCACGGTGCTGTTCATGTCTATGGGCGACGACTACCCCTTTCCATCAGGTGAGTGGTAGACTTGTCTGTTATGCCAAATAGCATAAAACGTACCGCAATTATGGCTATAGGTACTCGTTTATATCCACTATCGAAGCACTTGTGTTGATGTCAAAATTATACTGATAGCGACCTCCCTCTCGCGCCTAATTGTTTTGTTCCATTTTTAATACTAATAACGACAAAATTAACTTACGTGTATTTTTGTCGAGGAAACTTGACTAGTTTCGCCACTACCCGTGACCCTTACTCATGAGTGGCAGTAGCAGCATGTAATGAATTCAATCCGGTCGTTATTAGTGTGATTTGGAAACGTTTAGTCAAGGTTTTCCCGAACCTTTTGTAACATAACTTTATATAAAAAATCGGAGTTTTGTTTCATCTTTTGCACATAATTTTTTTCAATGAATGATAATGGAATGGTTACTCCGGCTGCGCTAACGGTATACGCTGGCGGGGCACCAGTGAGGGATGATAGGTGACAATGAAAGGGCAGGTCAGTTAGCTCATCGTGATGAATATACTTGGACTTCAGCACGATGATTTCCAGGGGGCACCACGTGGAGGTCAAACGGTTAGAGTATATTGTTAGCAATGGGACTGGCAGTCCACATTACTAACAATTCCTTTCCTCCTGTACATAATTTTAGGTGAAAATAGACACAAAGTATGTACAGTTAGGTCTATATAAATCCATATCGTGTTTGTCAAACATATACTTGACCTGAGAAAGATGAGAAAGGGCACTATTGAAACAGGGTCCGATAAAGATGCCGAGAATGACAAACAATGCGATACCGTGAGCCGGCACCGGCTGGCTGCGGTCGCCTACATTATATCTAGTCTGGTTGTTATGAGCATCTCTGCTAATCTTACTGTTTTCTACATTTTAACCGACTTCAAAAAGTTGTATTTTTATGTTTATTACCTCAGATCTCCGCCATTTATAAACTCATCTGAATTTTTTTACAACATTCCTTCAGATCGGTCCATAGATATTTCAATAAAATCGAATTAGTAATGTGATTTAAAAAAAAAACTAGTTCTGCCATGATAAATGTCGATTTTTTTATACCACTGAGGTGGCAAACAAGCATACGGTCCATCTGATGGTTAGCGGTTAGCGTAGCCTGCAATACTAGGATCAGATGATACCAGATGGTACCAGAGGTATTACGCGCGCGTTCTGGACCCTGAAGAAACCTCTTTGCCCCCCTTTTGAAGAACCCCATGCTGTAGTCTCTTGGGAAAACCTCGGCAGGGAGCTCATTCCGCAACCTGAGTGTTCAAGGGAAAAACATCTCTAAAGCCGCGATGTTTTTATGTACGTTGAACTTATTGTCATAACTTTCATAAATTATCAGAGAGAGACTTTATACACAAAACAAAACTGAGGCAATTTTATCTCACTTGTTTTTACTGCCAAGAAGCTGCACTTGTGTGGCTGTGTTCCTGTTTGAAGGGTAGGATGTGACAGTTACAGCCTAGGGTGTCGAGTCATCACACCTCAGCCCTTAGGACAGATAACGCGCGAGGGATACCATGGGCTTCACATTTTATTCAATGACGTCTATGGGACTTTCCGTGAATAGGCAATCATCATCATGATATCAGCCGTTAACTGTACACTGTTGAACATAGGCCGCCTCCATAAGGGGCAATTTGCCACTAATTGCCACGCTTGGCAGGGACGTTGGAAAGGAATAGTTAACTCTTAGTTTTAATCAGATGAGTTTAAGTTACCAGCCACACCCAAAAACAAAAAAAGATCTGCTGTGAAGATTGATCATAATATATTTTTATGAGAAGGCCCTCGTCTATATCTAATACATCTTGTTGCATGAAACTAGTTACAAAATAGATGAAATAAGAGATTTGTATATAAAAAGACTTTCGGCACCCAGTTCTCTCTGACTATCTTGCAAAGTGCATTTGCAATTGTCACTTAGCAGGTGGAGCGTTAGCATAACTCTTTAATCTAATCTCTCATTCATTTCCAGATCACAGAACTTTACAAACTGAAGCCAATATGACGGACACCATTTCTGCCAGTCTCCAGCCGGGCGCTGATATCCGGCCCATCATCGATCACGAGGGTGTCAAGCTTCTCGCTGAGAGGCTGTACGGCATCTCAGTGCTGGAGTTGGTGGAACTGAACGGCTACGATGACAAGAATTATAAAATCACGGAGGACCCCAACGTTAAGAACCCTTTAATCACCAGCCACAGCCCCCACGGCTACGTGCTGAAGATTATGAACTCAATGGACTCCCAGGACGTCAGTGTCGTAGAAGCGCAGAATGAGATTATGAACTTCCTGAGTGAGTTATTTGTTTTAAGATTTATCATTTCATCTCAAAGATATCATAAAAGGCAACTAGGAACCAACGTATCAACAATACTGGTGCAAAAGTTAATTTTATACCATAAAACCTAACAAACCTAATAAACTAACTGAAGAAACCTCTTTACCCCCTTTTTGAAGATCCCCGTGCTGTAGTCTCTTGGGTGATGACTATTATCATAACGACGGCTTGGAGATGTTAAAGAATATATTAGCACATCACATTTTCCTCCACTTATATTTTCATCTCTCTTCTACAGATACACGTTCAGTAACTTGTCCAAAGCCAGTGCGCAATGTATTCGGACATCTGCATTCGATAGAAACAATTAGCGGCAAGAGGCACGCGGTGAGGTTGTTGGAGTTCGTCCCCGGGGAGATCCTGAAGAACGTACCGTTGACTGAGTCGCTTCTATATCAGTTGGGAGAGTTCGTGGCTAACTTGGATAATAAGCTGCAGGTAAGATCCTCTGCTGTAACTGAAGTGACTGATATATTTGTTTTCGGTTTGAAAGATTTAGTACGTGGAAGTGGTAGTGAAATACCTAGTTGGAGCAACCGATGGCTAGCGGGGATAAATTAAAGTGACGATAAAAATCCTCCATCTGAAGAATCTGCGGTTTCATGAAATTAAAATTGTTATTATAAACTTATAATATTCTGTGTCATAAGAAGCTTCTAATTTCTTTATTCAATTAATTAACAAATCTAATTTTCGAAAAATTTTCCAGTCACATTATTGTCGTTTCGTAACCTATAACACAGCTAAATTGTTTAGGGAGCAGGAAACTTTTGTCTACTTACCTAACTGTCACTATATTTCGATAGTAAGCAGCGTGTTCAAATACTGTGTTCCCACTGAAAGAGAGATCAGTTAAATTACTGGATACTGGTGTCTGTAATCGGCGACTTTGTGTTGCTAGGAATAATCATGTAAGATGCCCAACTGCCATGAAGTGAACCCAGTGTATATAAATATTGTGTATTTTCTAAAGATCTACACTACGGGCTTCATTAGGATCGTTCTTAACCTTGCATGTAATAATTGTAAGCATGAAATATGTGATGTTACAATGAACAGTATATCAGTATTGTCATCTACATGTGCCGGCGCTAAGTATGCATTCAAGGTGACGTTGCTATGCACTAGTCCTCAATCCTTTCCTCCATACCGTAGGTGGCAGAAACCACCAACAAATGCATTTCCAAAGAGGGTTGACGTCAGGGAAGCGGCCGGTCGTAAAACTATAAGCCAAATCTTTTTGTAATATGGATAAAAAACTTATTATGCTGACCCCAAATAAATTGGGATTATGCGCAAACTCCATTGTTTGGTTGACTTAATTCGATTTTATCAAGCTATTAATATAATGGACATTTGAAAGTAAAAAAAAGATGTACTAAATCTGGATCATTGTTTTATTTCTTTTTATCTTACATCTTATGTAATATCTTTTCTGTGAATTCCTAACCGAGCTTCATATATATTATTTTTTTAATCCAAAGAGTTTACTTGTGCTAAGTTCTGTTGAAATTGAAATTGATGAAAGTGAATCCATGGATTAGTTGCATCGAGAAGAGGAAACCCTTAAATAAAAAGAAGTCATGTTGGTCCCATGTTAATTTGATCACAATTGAACTTTTTTTTGGGAACCTAATTTAAAATTCTATCTGATCTGAATTTTAATACCATCAGACTAAGACATAATTCCAAAGAAATAAATTAGTTTTTTAGTTACGTATTGTGAATGATTGCAGAAATAGTTATTATCTATGAATTACATCTAATTCCTTATTAACTACTTAGAGAGCACATGATAAAGTCTTTTAATTCAGATCCACTAGACTTGCTTCATCCATTTTTAAAGCAAAACATATGTTCACACTATTTAGAATAGTCACGATTCAAATGGTCAAATATTGATTACAAAACAATATAATCCATCTATGAAGTGACACAATTAATACAATTATTGATATATTTTTAACCTGTTTGCAGAACTTCAATCACTCGGGCCTGGTGTCTCGGGAACACATCTGGATGCTGAGCAAGGTCCCGGAGTTGGACAAGTTCAAATACGTCATCAAGGATTCGGAAAAGCTGGACTTAGCTGAGGAGGTACTTGTAATAACATAATCTCAGCCTATATAAAGACCTATACGTTCTCCCATTATGAGATTCGCTTTATTTCTTATAATAGAAAAAATATATAATTATTAAGAATAACAAATACATGTTGCTGTTCATGTATATAGGTGACGGTTATCACTTCCTATCAAGTGGAACGTCAATTTCTTTCTATTGTAAATTTTATAAAAAAACATACGCGTAAGTAGACTGGAGATACTTTCAATGGGTGATAAAGAAATGATAACCCCGCCTGCGCTATCTGTATACGCTGCCGGGCACCAGTGAGGGATGATAGGTGACGATGAAAGCAGGTCCGTCCATCCTGACGAATTCCACTTGAATTAACCACGATAGTTTTCAGGGGGATCGCGTGGAGATCGATCTAATAGGATGTAAATAGAGAAATTAACACCATTACTAATAAAAAATTTTTTTATTACTGGTAAAAATAATCCCTTTCACCCCAATTGGAGATAGTAGGAATCATAAAAGTACAGTTGATGCGAAAAATTGCAGGTGATCGAAGAGTTCAAGTACGCAGTAGTGCCACGTCTGGAGGAGCTGGAGCGCGGCGTCATACACGGGGACGTTAACGAGATGAATATCCTCGTCGTGGCCAAACCTGGTGGAAGGTTCGTACGCTTCGTACTCGTGGATTTTGGAAGTAGGAAATCCCAAGAAATAGATCACTTCTTTCAGCTATGCCTATTATGATACATTTCGAACAAGATCAGACTGACATACTTATAGTGTAACTGAAGAACGGGAGAGGATTTTCGGCTCAATAACATGCATGAGACAATAAAAATAGATGAAGGGGGATATTTTTGTAAGTTACCGTGTAGCTGGGCACTCTGACCTGTCTGCTGATCTTGTAAAGAACCTAGCGTGATATTATATTATTAGATATTTAGTTACTCAGGTCGCATTTGTAACTAAGCGTTCGCTTAGTTCACAGTCTAAGAAAAATAACATACGGGAAAGTTTCTCTATACTTATATATATCATCAATTTTATTATAGGCATTGATTTAAGTTCATCTCGACTAAAAATGACAATAAATCTCACATAGAACCATATGACACATACACTGGCATGCCCATATTTCTCCCAGCATATTTGAATGAGATTTATTATTGAAATAGGCAACTAAATGCATCTGTATTGAGGGTTTGCGCGCACATATTGGACGGCATTCTGTTGAGGTAAGCCAAAATAATGTTGCTGGCTTGGGACTGGCTTACTTTGCTGTCACCTCACTCAGACATTACAACCTTCTGAGTTAATTTGTTGTGTTAATAAATTGTGTTTATGTGGGAAAGAAATTTTGGAGCCCAGTATTTCATAGCAGACACAGTAAGGAATTGATATTATTGATAGAATGTATGAACATTATTTCAACAATATGTCACTTGATAGGCCCCAATAAATGATTCCTCATAAGGGAAAGGGATCGGTAGTAACAAGACCAACGTCCTCATTGTCGTCTACTCTATCAGGTCGACTTTTACGTAGTTCCTTTTAGAAACTACCGTGGTCAATTCCCAGTAAATTCAACATATTGGGCGTAACTGAGTTGACTTTTCCCCAAGTATCATTTCTCACTGGTATACCGTTAGCATAAACCAACAGCACAGGCGGAGTTACCACTTCATTTTCATCCACTACATAAAATAAAACTTCATTACGACGAACTTTATCACTACAATTTTTAAATAAACATCTCTTTCCAGTCAGTCAGACTATCGCATCTCTGGTATCATAGACTTCGGTGATATCCAGTACTCGTACTACGTTTTCGAGCTGGCCATCGCGATGACGTACGCGATCCTGGTGAGTGGAAACCCAGCGTCTGGAGGTCTGGTCCTCGCCGGGTACACTGTCAACAGGAGGCTGCCCGATGAAGAATATAGGCTGCTGAAGGTTGGTAAAAACTTCTTTTTGTCTTTATAAGTGACAACATTAAATTTTCATATTAGTTTTTGATCACATTTTGTTTGTTGGTAAACGGTTGCCATAGCCTATAGACGTCTGCAATAATATGGGCGTCATGTAACTATTAACGTCTAAAAAAATCTCATATTTATTAAAAACATTCATTGTCTAATTATAATATTCTATATCTATTTCAGACTCTAATATCTGCACGTCTAGTCCAAAGCCTAATCTTAGGCGCGTACACTGCAGCGCAAGATCCGAAAAACACGTATGTAACATCAACAGAGAAGGCCAATGGATGGGAGCTACTTCGGAAGATCAGGAAAACTAAGCCCACCGACCAGGACCCTATCGACTGGAAGAGCATTGCCAATGACTACCTTACCAGAAGTTAACTCATCAATCTGACACTTAAATTATAATCATTATGATGGATAGATTAAAAAAGATTACCAGGCGCCCACAAAACTACAAGAGTTCTCAAATTGGTTAACCATTAATTTTCTTTTCTAGGTTTGCCAATGGAGAACTCTTACGGATTTATGCAAACCTGCGGGTCTACTATGAAATGAAATTCCGAAATTTCGGACTCAATTTCGTGCTTTTGTTTATAGCAAAATCGGACCAATAAATGGAGTTTAACATTTCGTTCTTCATATCATAAAAGTCCAAAGGAACAATATTTTAACATTTTTAATATTTCCAAACGGCATGTATTATGTAATTTTAACATCAAATTTCTGTTTCGTTCGGCTCCGAAATTTCGAAAAACATTTCATGGTAGGTCCTCAGGTCGTAATCTTTTATTTTTTCATATAGTACTCGTAAAGTACTTATGTATACAATAATATAAAATTTTAGTGTATATTTTTTACAGTGCAATCATGAATTCATATTTTTAAGCTTTGATAAAAACAAATTATTCCTGCTTATTAATTTATCATTGTTATTTTTTAAATTATTAGTATGACTTACCATCTTGAGGTCTCAAGGCTCAAGTCGCAAGCGTTAGCTGCTTACCATCTGACAGGCCGTATGCTTCATTGATTCACTGTATAAAAACTAATGTAGATAGTGCTTAAGTGTTTGTTACTCTGTACAAAGTAGGTATTTAGGATTATGGGATTGTATTATATTTTTATTTCATTGTTTAATTAGCGATATTTTGATATCACAGTTTGCATTAAATATATTTATAATGAAGTCAATTACGTAGTAAGAGAGAATAGACGTAAGAACAATATTAAATTAAGACAATAAATGATTTAAATATGTTTTATGGTTTATTTTATAGAATAATGCTAACACTGGTAGCCTACCAGTGAGGGATGACAGGTGAGAGAGAGACGATGTCATTGTATCGGATTCATGGTGCACGATAGTTGTTAGAAGGGACCAACTAACAGGATGTATTGCTAGCAACAGGGTCGCTGACCACCATTACACGCGGAAAAATACAAAATTTATTTGTATAAGGTGACTTTAACTTTGATATTTTATCAGGTTGCTTAACTAGTTTGAAATTTATAAATTTATTCAGGTCATTTGACTACATAATTTATTTTTAGAACTTACTAAAGTCGCTTATGATTTCGCTATTTGCTCGGGGAAAATTGTTGTAATTGTGATGTTAACTAAAAAATGTTATGTTACATTTATATTAACAGAGATTTAAAAGAGTAACTGTTTAGTTTCTTGCGGGCTCTTCTCAACAGATAACAACTTTCCGAATTCTACAGTAAATAAAAAAAATGACGATTTAAAAGTGCTTGTGAACAAGTCTATTTGAGTAAATATTATTTGAAATTATAAAAATCCTCTTTCCACCTTTTGCCCCCCTCCCCCCGCCCTTATATTTCTTATAGTCTATGTGAAAAATTATCGAAACCGTAAAATACACGCACACTTGATATCTAGATACGCTGTATTTAGTAAGGAATGACCGAAATTATTTGTCATTTTCGGCTATCCTCTTAAGGAAATGTCCTTGATAATTAACATTTTACCAAAAAGGAAAATGCTTTTAATTCCTTCCTTTACACTCACTATTGCAGGCGTGCAGGATTTCGTTTCATGATACCTAAGCTAAATGAAATACCCGTTGTCCAGTTATATGTATAAACATACCTACCTATTATGTTGCATACAACATACTTATACGGTAGAAGATTAGAGTATTATTGTTTGAGTTTCATTATTGGATTACGTACTGGTATATAACAAATCATTTGATGTTCCCAGGCTCAAGCCGTCATCTCAAGTGCAGGCAATAGAATTGATTTCAATGAAATACTGCAGCAGTGAGATGATACACATATGGCTTTATTGCGCATCGTTTCGATGCGCTTTCATATCGAGTGCATTTATGGCCATTGTATTGGGTTCCCATATTGCGCGGCCGCGTCACCGCTTCGTCGGATTAGATCGGAATTGTCTCTGTCTGGGAACTGAAGCTATTGACTCTTAAGCATTGGCGTATTTAAGATATAGTAGATTCCAAGGGGGCCTGGTCCCTTAAAAAGACTTACAATGTACTCTCTATCTTTGCGAAGCTTTGCTTGTATTCTGGGTTGCGTATTAAAGTATATAAGGGCGGCTACTTCTAAAAAAAGGATTTCAACACGTCTATATTTTTTATGGCTAGGTTGTCATATCTAAACCGATTTTCACAACTCTTTTTCTAATGTAACTATCTATAGTTTCTAAGCTGGCGTTTTTTTTTGCGAAGCAAAATCTGCTACTTAATTCGGTGTTCTAAATTTAAATCTTTTCAATCTATTGTATTCGAAATATCTCGTTGCCTATTGTTTTGTCAAGATTATTTCTAGTTGCGTCGTTTGTTATTTTAAAGATTAATTGCTTAAAATATCAAAGACTTGACATTTTCTGTATCGCCAAGGTAAGGGAAATGTCAAGAGTTAAATTGACATACGAGTCCTAATAAAACCAATAGAGGCCATCATAATATTTTTTAGAAATTAGATCTGTCTGTCTGTCTCTATGTTTGTTTCAGCATCACGGAAATATTATAATAGAATACAGCGCCCTCTGCTGTTTTTTAGAAACTTCAAAAGCAACCCGAAACTTAATGCTAGCCGTTTAGTCAGAAGCCTATTTTATGCTTACTCGCAACTGTATAACTTCAAAATATTTCACTAGATGTCGCCTCTATTAATTGAATTGTGTTCTCATACGATTTGTCCTTTAAAATTTTAGTTTACAAACAATTTCTACTTGAATCGCAAATAGAAATAATATTAAATCAACGTAGTAAGTCCTATAAATTACAAATTAAACAGAGTTATTAAAATCGGTTTAACATTAGTTAATATTAAATTTTCGCTGTGTTTACATATATTTAAATTTACGATGGGAACTAAGGTTTCTTCTTAAGCTGCCATTTCCTACCGGAGGTTGGCGATCATCATGACGATCTTGACCTTATCCACCGCCATCCTGACAAGGGATTGAGTACTCATTCCGAACCGCTACCTTAAATTTTTTAACCAGGAGATTTTGCGTCTTCCCGGGCTCCGGCAATCTTGGATCTTTTCCTGTACTTTTCCTGTACTCGTATGCAGCTGCAGGAGACTGTATTTAATTTAAAGTTTAGCATTAATACAAATACACAGGACAGTAACAGTAACAGATGATTTAGTACATTATTCACTTTAAAGAAGAAGCAGGATTTTTCTTTAAAATTAATATGAGACTACAATAATTCGTGATACCTACATTTTAAGTTCATAGATTGTTTTCTCACTAGACGACATCTTTTCTGAAACGGACATTAGTGTGATTGTCTAATTCCTCTTAATTATAGGTGCCTACTTAAACTAAATGTAAAAATTCCTCAAGGAACTGAACTACATTTTAAATTAGCACATATAGGACGTGATAAATTTGATTAACATTATATATGTTAGCAAACTCTTACGTGATCCGTACCGTAACAATGTGGAATGACATTTCCCGTGAAGCATTTCCTTTGTCCTTTAACCTCGGATCCACATTGCACGCTGTAACGTCTTGTGACCTTATGTCTTTGTGATCTTCTTTTCCATTTCAAATTGCGTAAAAAAATCATTTCATTAAAATTGGACAAAATGATTTCGAGACGTGAGGATGAGATCAGACCCATTAAGGTCGTCAACGCCTCCGGCGATATGGATATTTCATGTACTTTCTGATATCCTTCCAATAACACTAAATTGTAATTTGTAACTCATAAACTGGCCGCAAACGGACTTCTGTTGGCGTTTATTTCAATTTATATCTTTAAACAGCTACTCCATTACGTGGAATAGCTCTATTCCAAGTAATTACATTGACCTCGATTTTAATTGTTTTGGGGATAAATCAAATCTCAGCCCGCGGGCTCAGTTCACCACTTTTAAGTTTATAAGCAAATACATATGGCATTTAGAGTATAAAGTAAATATCTGGAAGAATATGCTTAAGAATATTAGTCTGAGACTGCGACGAAGACTAAATATTTGCTCTGCAGTCCATGTCGATAGACAGATCTTTCTGAATTGTGCAGAGGAAATTGTAAAATGGATAAATCCAGATATCTAGTTACGAAAGACATCGAAGATCGAGCAAAATTGGAGAGGAAGTTGAGTCCAAAGACTGATTCTGGTAATCATTCCTGCGATAAATAGACAAACAGAAGGCAATGAAATAACTTATGCTGAAGGTATATTTCTCATTATTTTTCCGAAGACTGAAAATCAACGATATACGAATAGTGAAACGCAAAGAACACCATTCTGGCTATTTTGATTCGTTATCTTGATAAAAATTAAGTTTACTAAATGTTTTATTGATGACTCTTTGTTTTATTGAAATTGTATTGTTATTGTATTGTTTTATGAAAAATATAGATACGAGTATATCCGTTCATATTCGAATAACACTGATTTACTATTCGAATATTAATTCTAAATTAATATTCGAATCGAACTCGGGCCGGGTCACTATAATTAAATAATAAAACTATGGCTTTTTTCTACAGAACTTAATTTTAATGGTGAACCAATTACTAATACGACCATAAGTAAGACAGTCTGGTGATGTTTAAAAGTAGCACAAATAAAAAACCGATTAATTGGATACATTTGGATTTGTTGCTAATTTCAACAAAATAAAGTTACCCTTCCAATAAGTTCTATTGAAGTAGATTATAAAATGATTGAAGAAATATACAAGTACAAAGAATGATGCCTCGTATGCGGTACTTATTATATTTCTTCAATCCAGGCTCTCATATCTCTAACGGTGCTGCCGTACGCACAAAAACTAAGCACAAAGCTGCACTACTTACTGATCCCTCTATTAATTAAGATCGCTAATGAATGGACGCATTGCCAGGATTTATGACGACTGCAGGAATGTGATTCGATTAAATTTGAATTAACCGAGTCGCTGCCTCGACATCTGGTTCGCAATTATTTTTAATGATAGCCATATACGAGGGCGCAGCGCAGCGTACTTATGGTACAGGACAATGTCGCGGCGGCGGCACATTAGCCGCTAATGCATACTCGTGCTGTTTGTACGGTGGAGCTGAAGCTGCGGCCACAGGGTTCGATCAGTACCTATGATAAGGTTATAATGAATTAAACTGCTTCGTACTCCGTATATACACCTACTTCAAATATGAACACACCACTACCATAGAATAAAAATATGGAGATGAAAAGTGTTTGTAATTTGAACATGGAATTATATATTTACTAGTAAATTTTGTACCAACAAAAATTTTATTTGCTTCATAAAAAAGGCAGCTACAACGGTTACAAAATGAATATGAAACCGACACGAGAGTAGATAGATAGATAGATAGATATATCGTTTATTTGTTTGTTACTAATCACACACAACATGTACATAAGAATAGATAATACATAAAACAACATAAGATTTATAAAATTGTGTTATTATGTGTGATCTGCAGCAATACAAAAAGGTCGAAGCTCAGCGTGGAACATTGTTCAAGGAACAAAACACTGATTTTCAGCTTTAACCCATTTGAGGGTAAACTTTGTTAACTGCAAAAACAAAGTGTTTATCTATCTATCTATTTAGAATTGGTGAAGTAATCACGTGTTATAACCACAAAAAAGAAATTTACTGAGAACGTTATTTTTGGAACTCTGTAACGTTCACAGTGCAAGTGCATTCAAATGTCCAAACTGGTGGCGGTGTAATGGGGCGGGCTCCCTAAAATGATCGCTGACTATTCTGTTATACTCGTGAACGGCTGTTGCTCGCAGGGACTGGTCTACTTTGATCACTACGACGGATTTATTTTGTTATTAGTCTTTAATTGTATATAAAATATAATATTTTTTTTTTTATGGTTCTGTGCTATTTAACGGTTTGCGTTCACTCAAATATGTATCTTGCAAAATTCAGCTTTTGTTCGCAGAACCACATTCCGGAATGGCAAAATCTTTAATTATTATATTTTTGTATCAATAATTCCCTTTATCAAAAGAGACTACTAAGATATTATGTATTATCTATTTATGTATCAATGTTTTAAGTATGTGAGTATTTTATAAAATTAGGGTATGATGAGGCTGACATATCCTGATAGGATAAAAGCCTCTTAATAAAAAAACAACCTTTTATTCGAAAAAGAGACAATCAAGTTTCTTGCTCGTTCTTCTCAGTTGAGATTGTATTACAGATTGGGCAGCAGAATTATAAAAAAAAAATTAATATATTTATATAATATATTAACAATGCTCAAATAATTTTAAGCATTGTTAATATATTGTTTTTTTTTTTTTAGTTTAGTTTAATAGAAAATATTTCTATTCTATCAGCTTGTTTGTCACTAAAAATCATATTTATGTTCAGGTACAGATGATAAATTAGTTACTGCCTTCTGATAAGGAGTCCGAGCGATCTTTTCCAGGCAATTTTCCTATATTTTTTTCTGTAGTGCCTCTATGTACAAGCTTCGACTGGCCACCGTGGCTCGATCTGGTCTATGCCTATTTGGGCGAATTTAACAACGCGTTCGCTTGATGAATGGAGACATAAATCTTGCCACTTGGTCCGGCCAGCCCGGGGAAACAGTGGACGGCTTAATAATGTTCTAGTTATTTATAGAATCGGTTCGTTGACACATATAACGTTATACAAATGCGGTAGATGATCTTTTTTACCGACTTCAGAAAAGGAGGAAGTTCTTTTTATATATAACCTATATATTTTAATGTGTGTATTAATTGATTACTCCGTTAATTGTGGACCGATTTTAAGCATTATTTGTTTATTTATTTATTAATTAGTATATATATGTGTATATGGCGGACTGAATGCTAAAAGCATTATCTCCCATTCAACCATAGGCAAGTGTCAGAATACACGAATGCGGTACTACTAATTATTGATATACATACATACTAAAATTACATATATAAACGAATAAATATATATAAATAACAAATATACTTACACATATATGATATATACTATATTATACACGAATTTGGGAAAAATATTACTAAGGTTACTAAAGAACGAAGGTTACGTTCGTGAGTTTCAAAAAGATAATGGAATTTACTTCTTAAGTAGTTAGGAGACTGGGGGTTTCGAAGAAGAGTGTAGAGGGTACAAAGAGTTCTCTTATGATGGCTTTACATGTCTTCCGAAGCAGGTGACAATTAAGAACAATATGTATATTTTTATTAATAATATTAGCCATTATTTGTCCACTGCTGAACATCAGCCTCCCCCTTGGGGGTTTCGCTAGTAGTTGCCACGCTTGGCAGGCGGGTTGGCAACTGCAGTTAGGCTTTAGAGATGTTTTAAGAAGGACGCTGCGCTGTTGCCCATTCCTCGGCCTCCCTTGGTCGCCTCTTACGACACCCGCGGGAAAAAAAGGTATGGCCTATTATATGCCGGGACCACACGGCCAATATTTTTTTATATTTTTATTAATGCTAATAAAAAATAAATTAAATAATTATTAGTTTAATTATGTTCATATTAATTTTTAAAAGACATACTTGATATAGATCTACAAGCTAACCAACACGATTTTATTTTCTTTCTGTATTCTATATATTTATATATTTATATTATATTATATATATTCTAATATATTTATATTATATTTTATTTATTTATACTTTATTGTATAGAAACATATATATAAAATAAAGATGTACAACAGGCGAACTTAACTCTGTAAGAGTTCTTTTCCAGCAAACACTGAGTGGAAAGGAGCATTAATTACCATTATATCGTATTCGTATATCGTACAAAGAAAAAACTAAAATGTTGAAATAGTTTTACATACTGACGTTACAATTAATCGCATGTCATTTAATCGACATGTAAATGATTGGATTAAATCGAGAACTCTCACCGCACTACCTTATCGGGATCAAAGCCTGCCGCCGACATTGTCGCGTCAACATCGATATTATTTAGTGGTGTCAATCTGTTTTATCGATAACATTATTTATATGATGATAAAAATCACTTTATATTTTAATCATTACTAAAGTTGTAAATGCGAAAGTTAGTTTGTTCTCGTTTATTTACTTTTTTTTATCTCTTGAAACCTTTAGAATTAATCGTCATAAAATTATACGTATATATATATATATATATATATATATATATATATATATATATATATATATATATATATATCCCAGTCATTTAATTATTTACATAAATGTCTTTGTTTACCAAATGAAAATATAGTACAAAAGTCGATCATCAAATCATGGTCATCGAGTTAAAAATGCTATTTACATACAACCATATGAATAATATTAATAAAAATAGTAGAGCAGCCATTATAAATAAATATTTTTTTAATGTAATAACGACTGGATTATGTTAAATTAATTATTTACTCCACGTGTAAAACGTGACCTGACATTTCTCTGTCAAAATCATCCTTGTATCGATAGCAAGCATCGCGATTGCCCACCGAGTCGTAGTGAGGGGCACGACACCTCGACACCGCACCGGCTCGGCGCGGCGCGGCGTGTAAATTGTCCGCAGCCTTCACTCGGGTTGCGTTGCAACAGTGTCGAATCGAGCGAAGCGTCCTTTCATATTAAAATCAACATATACCTACGTGCGATTAGATTAATGGGCAATGACTATTTGGAATGTCGGTTCACTTGGCCCAGATCAATTTTTAATAGCATTTCGATATGTGACGTTCATATTATTTAGATTATCTGTATGTGATTTAATAATACTTCGCACTTGAAGCAAAGCATCACTAACATTTTTGAAGTGCTACACATTTAAAAGGCCGGCAGCACACCTGCAATGCAGTAGGTGTTGCGGGTGATCATGGGCGGCTGTAGTCACTTACCATCAGGTGAGCCGCATGCTCGTTTGCCCACTGTGTTGTAAAAAAAAATCACGCCAATCGCCTGGTGTTCAAGCCATGAGAAATATGACAATGGAGACCTAGGAGCACAGTCCAGTAAAGTCAGACTTGAGATAATTCAGAAAAGTTTATAGAAAAGTCGGTAAGACTGGGAATCAAACCAGGAACCTCATTTACACAATGCAACACGCCCATCACAACGCCACACGACTTCTTTTCTATATCGTATACGATGGCGAGGTACCAGTGAGGGAGGATAGGTGAGGATGAAAGCATGCCAATTAGCCTATTGTAATGAATTCGGCTGGAAATATATACGATGGTTTCCAGGGAAGACCGTGAAGAGGTCGACCTGACAAATCAATTATTAGATATATTCATGTATGTATATTTATATAATTTCTATTGTATGTGTTGTAATTTTTTTTCACCGCATAATTACATTTCTGTTTAGCCAAAGGTTGACTGCGAGAGAATGCTATATAGTATTAAGTCCGCCTTTTGTACCAGACATTTTTTGTAATGTGGTTAATAGAGCATAAATAAATAAATAAAATAAATTGAGACTAACATCTCAATTACTAACATTTCTTATATAATCAAATTTAATTTAATATCTACTTAAGTAATTTACCTAATTAGGTATTAAAAGTTAATTTAAATAATTTAATTCCAAATTCAAGTGAATTCAGTGTTTTTTTTTTTATAATCTTATTTATTATTGGAAAGTTGATAACGTAGCGAATTAATTTTATAATTTTTTGCAAATACAATTTTATTGGTAACGTGCAGTTATGTAAAGTGTACATAAATATTTATAAGAATATTAAAAATATCATAAGAAAGGGCCGAGCCATTCTCGCAAATTCGGACACTGGCCGCGCGAACGATGCCGCGACGGCTGCAGAGATGTAAGCGTTGCTGGAACTGGCATGCAACAAGCTTACCGAGTTCAGTTGATGATGCAAATGTCCACCAACAACTTGTAACTTGTAAGTTCGTAGAATTTAAAATTAATTGTTGTAACATTCTTAAAAATCAGTAGAAATAGCACAAGTGTTTTCTTTCTCATAAAGACGGTAACTGACAAATGCATAATAAAACCGAGTGTTTTTGTTCTGCAAAAAAAGGCAGTTGTATTTGTCAAAAAATTAAAGCGACACTGATAAGGGGAAAAGCCAAATCTCGTCGTAACTAAATTTTTACATACATCCGTCAACTGTCACTGCTGAACATAGGCCTCCCACTTGGTGGGTTTTGCCAGCAGTTGCTACGCTTGGCAGGCGGATTGGCAACCGTAATTAGACTTTGTTAATATTTTACGCCCATTCCTTGAACCATTAAATTCATTTAGTCGCCTATTACGACCTTCACGGGAAAGGAAGGGCTGACCTATTCTCAGCCGGGATCACACGACCAACAATTTTAAGTAAACAAGACAAAACATTGTATTATTTAATTACACTGTTGTACAACAACGTGTTGCCATATTCTAAACAGAAAATATTATAAATGTGATAGTTTTAACAAATGTTTAGATGTTCTTTGCATGTGTTCTATTACTATTTAGTTTGTTACATACTCATGCTTATACAGTTGAATAGATTTTAATGAAATGTGATACACATATAGTTCATATAGTATTTTTTTAATGAATGATAATAGAATGGTAACCCTGTCTGCGCCAACGATATATGCCGCCAGGACACCCGTGAGGGATGATAGGTGAGAATAAAAAGGCAGGTCAGTTAGTCTATCGTGATCAATACATCCGTAATTCGGCACGATGGTTTCCAGGGGAGACCACGTGGAGGTCGGCCTGACAGGGTGTGTTGCTAGTAATG
This sequence comes from Galleria mellonella, assembly GCF_026898425.1. NCBI lineage: Eukaryota > Metazoa > Arthropoda > Insecta > Lepidoptera > Pyralidae > Galleria > Galleria mellonella. Next base: position 2,005,277 of record NW_026442019.1, read on the forward strand.
AGGCTGGTAATTCGCATTGCTAACAATCTCTTCCTCCCCATATAGTACAGTAAGACATGGTGTTTTTGTATAAGTACAATTGCTCAAACTGTATGTCGATTCCACGTCAACTTTATATCTACGGGGGAAAGCACTTTGAATTAGCATAATATAACAATTGTACATTTTCGCCATATCTTGAATTGTAGCAAATGTTATGGAATCGTGTTATATAATGTAGTTTTAATATTTCTCATATTAAATAAGTTGTTTCTTGTACGTATAAAAAAATCTTCAAAAATCGGTGCAAGTAGGAGAGAGGGTAATCGGTAAAACACTTACTAGTTTATTTTAAATTTTTATGGAATGCAATAAATAAATAAATAAATAAAATTGCATTAAAATATATTGAAGTATTTTGAATAAATAAATGAATAAATAATCTGTATATATTATAATATCTGTATATTTCAATCTTTTTTTATACAACTTAGAATGGCAAACAAGCTGACGGCCCACCTGATGGAAAGTAGTAACCGTCGCCTATGGACATGAGCAGTACCGTGGACATAACAGAGTATACTGTTTCGCCCATGATACCTCCCATGCGTTGCCATTGTTGGGGACTCAGTTGTTATTTCTCTGTACCCTGTAAATTAACTGCCAAATTCAACCTGTATTTATGTTACTGTATTTCACTTAAATATAATTGTCATTGTATATTTTAATGTTTCTGGTGCAAGAGTTAAAAAAATAAATAAATAAATACTAATTCTGCCTACCCTAATGGGAGACAGGCGTGACAGATATATATATGTATGTATTTTCCAGTCTTCTTTAAGAAGAAACGTTCTCTATAGAGAGATACAGGATTTTTAATCGAGATTCTCGATTTGTCTGAATAATTTTTTTAAGAACTATAAAATTACTATTTTAATAAAAAAAAAAGCCCACATAACCTAGGCATGTTCCAGATCTACTATGACATTCAAATACAAATTTTTGTTTATGAATAAATAAAAAAAAAAAAAATAATAAATAAAAATTTCATTCAAATCCGTTCAGTAGTTTTTGCGTGAAAGGGTAATTAACATCCGTCTACCCATCTATCTGTCGTCACAAACTTTCGCATTTATAATAGATATTAACAAGATTTTTGTTTGAAAAAAAGCCAATAAATCAACTTCATTCACTATGACAAGACAAGAACAAATCCGTGTAATATGACTAGATTTATTTATTATTTGATTTATATATTATTTATATACCAGAGAGAGACTTTGTACAAAAGTCGTTTTCTTAGGCACCTCTGTTTCATTCATTTTTCAACCGTAAAGCAGTTGTGTTTGCATGGCTGTGTTTCGGTTTGAAGGGTGGGATATGGCAGTGAATTTACAGGGTACAGAGGAATAACACGTGAGTCCTCAGGAATGGCAACGCATGGGGAGTATCATGGGCGAAACAGTATACTGTTATGTCCATGGTACTGCTCATGTCTATAGGCGACGGTTACCACTTTCCATCAGGTGGACCGTCAACTTGTATGCCATTCTAAGTTGCATAAAAAAAAAGATTTATGCTTCAATATTCAAACATCTAAAAACAAGAATGTATATTAATAACAACATATCGACTCCCCTCCACTATTTGATGTAATTTATTACGCTTATCGCACGTGTTTAGTCTACAATTTATTTGAATCTAGATAAACTGTTTTCGAATGTTGTTGAAAAGTAGTGTATTGGAGTGGACGCTGTGATTGGCGCGATGCCCAGGCACGATAACGTCTCTGTCGCCGCTGTCACGTCGCGTGGCGACCGTTAATGTACCTCGTGGGATGCTAGATTAGTGAGATTGATTAATGAATTACATGACGAGGCTGTGAGTTATTTTAAAAATATTGAGTTACCATCAGACTAGTTGTATATCGCTGGTTTTACTGTATAATAAACAAAAAGAATATGAGAAAAATAAAACAGAAATCCATAATACTTGATATCTGTTACTTGAATTGCTCAGATTGATACCTGCTGCTGATTTTCACTATCGTACAACCCGCCATAAACTAAAGTTTCATCCCAACCATCTGGACGAGTGGTGGTCTTCCACCGTGCGTTTTTCAAGGCACTTCCTCCCACGCACAACCACTCTGGAATTAACTTCCAGCAGTAGTATTTCCGAACCGATACGACAACATAACCTTCAAGAAAAGAGCATATTCCTTTTTAAAATGCCGACAGCACACGTGCAATGCCGTTGGTGTTGTAAGTGATCATGGGCGGCGGTAGTCACTTACCATCAGGTGAGCCGCATGCTCGTTCCTTTCCCGTGGGTATCGTAAGAGGCGACTAAACAAGGGTGAGGGATAGATAGCAGCGTTTTCTTAAAATATCTAACGCTTAACGGCGATTGTCAATCCACCTGCCGAACTTGGCAAATACTGGCAAAAACCCCCCAAGGGGAAGATTATATTCGGTAGAGTACAGTTAAAGGCTGATGATTCTATAATATTCAGATATTCTGAAAAATCAACTTTAATATGACAGTACTTAAATTCAAATCTTAAACTCAATTCAATATAAAGTAAATTATGTTGTGAAACACCATGAACATATTATATACGTAAGTAGGTGCTTCAATTTCTCTTTTAAATAAATAAATACAGAAAATCAAAACTCATGGCGTGATTGAACTTTCGTCCGTGGTCACAGATTAGAGACTATCACGCGACGTGCGTACAAGCATTTCATCACTGCCCTGCCGCTAATGAGTGGCTGCGGGCGCCGCGCACCGCACACCATTCTCACTGCACACAATGACTAAGCGTCGGTACAGAGCCTAAACTACACACAAATGGGGGGGGGGGGGGGAATGGGTTGTAATAATGGGGACTAGCAACCAATGGGGTTGCTAGTTACTGCTGGCTATATACTCTATTAGGTCAACCTCCACACGGTTCCCTCTGGAAACCGACATGATTAATTATTATTAAATTCGTCACAATGACACTGACTGATCTGCTTCCATCCTCACCTATCATCCTTCACTGGTGCCCCGTCAGCTTACACTGATAGTAACATATACATATTTTAATGGATTATAATAAAAGGGTACCCCATTTCGTTGGGGGAAATGGATTGTTAGTAATGGAGACTGAGAATCCTATTGCTAGCAATATACCCAACTAGGTCGACCTCCTCGCGGGTCCCCCTGGAAACTATCATGGTTAATTCCTGATGAATTCATCGTGATGGGCTAACTGGCCTGTTTGCATTCTTATCTATCACTCTTCACTGGTGCTCCGCCAGCGTATCCCGTTAGCGCAGGCGGGTTAATGGATGAAAATGGTATTACCATGCCATTTTCACCCATTAAAAAAACCCATTTCATTGTAATGCAATAAAAAAAACTACCCGAAATTGGCCCGCTGAACCCATTAGTACAAACTTTTCGTATAGAGAGGTTCAGGTAATTTCCTTGCGTTATGGTAAAACCTGAGAATCTATCATTATATATAATTTCAAGTATCGGACAGAAGTTTTATTCATATTTTAAAATACGTTTATATCGCAGTCAGAACGTTGTAAACCCGTATAGTGTTACAACTCCAATCAAACTGTTTATAACTACTCCTATCCATCCAAAGGTTGCCTGGAAGAGATCATTCTTAGCGATAGGGTCGCCAGTTGTTTTTACATTCGTGTTTCAACCGTGAAGCATGACTGTGTTTCGGTTTGAAGGGTGGGATATGGCAGTGAATTTACAGGGTACAGAGGAATAACATCTGAGTCCTCAGGAATGGCAACGTATGGGGGGTATCATGGGCGAAACAGTATACTCCGTTATGTCCATGGTACTGCTCCTGTCTATAGGCGACGGTTACCACTTTCCATCAGGTGAGCCGTCAGCTTGTTTGCCATTCTAAGTTGTATAAAACAAAACAAAACAAAACACATTATGATCATTTCTTGTATTTTTTTGTATCTATATTAAGTTTCTTACCGTAATCTTCTGGAGGAAACTATAAAGAGTATCTAGCTATCTATCTAAACAACCGGAAATTGTTGCTGCTTTTAATACTGATAATCTTAATTTTCGTATTGCATGCACAAGTCTATGGAGATTGTTACATAAGGCCTTCTATATGGGCCTTTCAGTTACAGTATTTATGTACAATTATGCCTAAGGATCTGAGACTATCCACTAACTCCACTGGTTGATTTTGGTATTTTATATTCATTTTTACAGACTTTGAATGGTATGTGCCAAATTATATTATTTTAGTTTTATTTGAATTAATATTTAAATTATTTTCTGTTGGCCATTTTATAAAGTGTCATTAATTTGTGTTTCTAGGTCATCTTTATTTTATCGATAAAGTTGTATCGTCATCATAGAGTATACATTTATGTGTGATTATATTATTAGATAATACATTTATTCATTTAATTTTGGAATCCACAGCTGACCTCTCGTATGTAGTTTATGCTCTGTACAGATAAGTAGTCTATGCCCACAGGCGACCGTTGTGGTGGCCGCCCACTTGACCTTTTCGTTTAGCCAACATTACAAAAGTGTTTACAAAAATCGCAACCATTCAATGTTCCATAGTAATTTAACATTTTATCTAATTGGCTTATGCTAATCATTATATTTAAGTAACTTCAATTAAAAAAAGGACGAGGTTGTTAATTCGCTTATGTTATTTATATGTATGTGTATTACGCGATAACTTCGCCAGTTCTGCACCGATTTTAATAATTCTTTTTGCAATCTATACGGTTTATGTTCGCGCTAATGCCGTATAAATTTGGTCACGATATAAGTTACTGTTTATTTTTGTAAAATCTACTTATTAAACTTACTTCACGTGAAACTATGTAAAAGGACAGAGGTGTTCACGCACATGACGAATTTAGGAACGAATTGAGAATTTCCTCCTTTTGGAATTCGCTTATAAAATAAATATATTAAAATATCTATTTTCTAATGGCCATGTGGTCCCGGCATAGAATGGGTCACCCCTTCCTTTCCCGTGGGTGTCGTAAGAGACATAAAGGAGGGCGAGGGATGGTAGCAGCGTCCCTCATAAAACATCTCTAAAGCCTGACTGCGGTTGTCAATTCACTTGCCAAGCGGGGCAACTATTGGCAAACCCCCCTAAAGGGGAAGCTTATATTCAGCAGTGGACTGTTTAGGGCTGACATGATGATAACGATCTATTCCCAAACAAAACAGAGCTTGTATTATGGATACTAGGCAACTAACATTTGATACACAAAAGACCAATACAAAAAGACATACAAATGTTTGTATTACAAACATATGGGTTTGTATCAATTTTGTTTATTGTAAAATATTTTTGTAATTATGTGTAAAATTAAGCAATAAATTATTTCTTTCTTTCACGGGGATCGAACTCGCGACCATCGGAAGGCAGAGTGGTGTATTAAGCTACTATTGTCGTCAAAATGTAACCATATAGACTTATTTCTTTGGAAATTGTTACGGATCCCTCCTACATACATACATGTTGAGATGTACCTCGGAAGTGTTCACTTTATGTGCGTGCACACCGTCAGGTTTTTGAACTGGCACAAGTGGTATTGGCAGGTGCAATAACTGATCAGCGCCACAGCGTCGCCCTTATTGCGAAGCCGATAAAGTCGTCAGTTGTATAAACATTTTGTAATACTGCTTCGGCCACTTAAGAATTCAAGTGTTTTACATAATTACAACTTTTCATTTTTATCCAACTGCGAAAGCAAGGTGGATTATGTTTTGTTTATTTTTATTATATGGAAATGTAAATATATCCCCGCCTGCACTGTTTGTTTACGCTGGGTACCAGCGAAAGGTGGTAATTCATCAGAAGTCACGATTCCAGGGAGTACCGAAACAGGTCTCCATTACTCGTTATAAGGATCCCTTCACCTCGCTTTTGTTTTATTATTTATTATATCAATGGACAATTAACGAATTGTCCACTGCTGGACATATGCCTCCCCCATAAGGGAGGGTTGCCAGTAGTTGCCACGTTTAGCAAGCGGATTGGCAACTATAGTTAGCTTTTGGTAATGTGTTAACAGAATCCTTGCTGCCCATCCCTCGACAATTTAGTCCCCTTAGTCACCATTTACGCCACCCACGGGAAAGGAAGGGGATGCTTTTGTTTATATTTTTTCGTTCGTTATTGTACTCGTGAGGTATTAGAATTAGGAAAATTAATGAGATGACTCAATTCCAGATGAAATATTAACATATATAAATATAATTACTCCTCTATACTGTTTATAATTACTCCTCTCCATCCAAAGGTTGCTAGAAAGAAATCGTTTTTAGCGATAAGGTCGCCCATTGTTTTCTCACTGTGATATATTATATTTCTTGATTATTTCTTGTAATTGTTTGTATTTATAATAAGTTTACTGTTGTAATTTTATGGAGGACACAATAGAGAGTATCTATCTATCTATACATCAGTTTTTAAGTTAGGCTTTAAAAATTCAGTAGTTATTGTGTGATGTCTACAAATCGCAAATCCGGCCCCACATGGTGTATTGTTGTCACTTATGGACCGGAGCACCTAAATACCAGCTTGAACCTTTCGACTCGTTGCAACGACGAGCTATGAGAATTGTCGATGATCGGCTCACAAGCGGTATCGAACCCTTAAGTCTTAAGAGAAATTTTGCCTCACTCTGCGTGTTCTATCGCCTGTACAATGTATTATGCTCAGAGGAATTGTTCAATATGATGCCCACAGCCACTTTCTACAATCGTACGGCTCGCCATCGACAGGGAGTTCATCCTCATGTCCTACGGCCTCTCTGGTCGCGTACTGCGCGGTTTCAAAGATGTTTCCTTCCACGAACACTCAGGTTGTGGAATGAGCTCCCTGCCGAGGTTTTCCCAAGAGACTACAGCATGGGATTCTTCAAAAGGGGGGTAAAGAGGTTTCTTCAGGGTCGGCAACGCACGCTTAATACCTCTGGTATTGCAGGTGTTCAAAGGCTACAGTAACCACTTACCATCAGGTGGGCCGTATGCTTGTTTGCCACCTCAGTGGTATAAAAAAAAAACAAATGTGTAAACAGTCAGGCGGATTAACAAAATTTCTGAATGTTATTATTTTGGCTTCTACATCTTAATATGAATATATTAAGATCTCTCATATCTATTTATATTAAATATATACAGAATAATAAAACTAAATATATATAATGTACAGATGTGGCGGGTATCATGGGCAAAACAGTATACTCTGTTATGTCCATGGTACTGCTCATGTCTATAGGCGACGGTTACCACTTTCCATTAGGCGGACCGTTAGCTTATTTGCCATTCTAAGTTACATAAAAAAAAATTTAAAAAATCGTCAATTTAATGTTTTATTTTATAAGTATGATATTGACGTTTATATTTGACATTTTTACGTGGTGACTTTATTTTGCGGTTAATTGTGGAAGCCTCGCGTTCGCGAACTGTCTAAAAGTGAATTTACAGTCGTACATTATTACAGTATTACATTTCATGACATTTTAAACGACTTCCAAAAGGACGAAGTTCTTAATTTCTTACTTTTATATTTATGTATATTACGCGATATATTTGATAATTCTTAACTTATTCCGATAATTCTTTTTCAATTAACAAATTGTTTTTCATTTTTCCACTCACTTCCAAATCCCCGCGTTGGTCTCATATTATATTGATTAATATTTTTTTCTCAAACATGTTTGGAAATGTGGGCATTATTTTGACAGTCTTCGTCGAGATAAATCAAAATCGCCGTACTGGCCAGAAAAAAGGTGTATGAAAATCGATATCTGTCGTATTTTGCGGCCAGATAAATTAGTATGTAAACACATATCTGTCCTGTAATTTAAAAATGGAATGACATTTTACTTTGAAACATGGCTACCAAGGAGGTAACTAATAAATGGTTTTATTTAAATTTCAAACTGGTTTGCAAATAGAAAGGTGTTTATTGAAAAACAAAGGAACATTATGACGCGTGAAAAATTATTATTGTTCGTTATTCGTCATTGAACTTAAAAAGTAAAATTGTGTTTTTGATTTCCGCGTATTGTTTGTGAAAAGTACTATACAAGCCTTAGCCGCAACTAGGCATTGATGGACTCACGTATGTCTGCCTCGGCCCACATTTGTACGTTCGTCCATCAATGCCTTAGTTGCTGTCCGCTGCAGTAATGTACTATTATAAAACCCTCATTAACGGTAGATGAAGTTATTAAACTATATACTTACATAACTGGTATTTATTGGGTGGTTCCACGGACACATAGCCTTAGGTGATAATAAAATTGTACGGAGTAAACTATGTGCTAAATCTACATTTGCTCAATGCTTTTCTTAAGTGAAGGTTATGGCTTGAGGCTGTGTTAGCAGACGGGATGATGGACGTTGGAGCTGTAAGATCACGGATCGGTGAGTTAAAAATTGCCGGAGGATAGTCGAGAAATAATTTAAACATTGGGCTGACGATGTAACAGAAATAGCGAACGAGACTTGGACACGTTGCAATTATCATTTGTTGAAGCAACTTTACACGAATTTTGATATAAAATTACACCACGGGATAATATCTCCTGGATAAAATGTCTTGTGAGCTAGCGTGATTACTTAAGTCGTCCCGTCACTCTATCAAGTAAGAAGACACGGAGAAAAGGATGGGTTTTATATCTAGGTTTCATACACTGAAAAATATGGATTAGCTAAACGATTCAGTTAAATCGCTTTTGACTAATGTCCAGTAAGTTAAACTTATAATTTTGCTGCAATAGCCACACGAGTTATGTAGATGTGTATGCAAAGACAATAACAAATTTTTTTTTGTACCGGAGATCTACTATGTCACTAGAAGTTTAAATCTATGTATTTTTCATTAAACTTGTTGGTATATATATAAATATTACCACAATATTTACAAGCATATATGAAAGGATGCCGCGTGGTTTCAGCATAGAATGGGCCGTTCCCACCCCTTCCTTTTCCGTGGGTATTGTAAGAGGCAACTAAGGAAACTTATCGAGGGATGAGCTGCAGCGTCCTTCTTGAAATATTACTAAATCCTACCTATGGCTGTCAACAGGAGGGTTGACAAGCGTGGCAACTACTGACAGACCTCTCAACAAGGCAAGGCCTATCTTTAGCAGTGGACGGCTGATATGGTTTTATAAAGAGAGTTTTTTTTATTTTTTTTACAACACGGGGGGCAAACGAGCATGCGGCTCACCTGATGGTAAGTGACTATCGCCGCCCATGATCACCCACAACACCAGCGGCATTGCAGGTGTGCTGCCGGCCTTTTAAAAAAGAATATGCTCTTTTCTTGAAGGTTATGTTATCGTATCGGTTCGGAAATACTGCTGCTGGAAATTGTAAATATTGTAGTAAGAATTTAACTGGACTTAGTACTTTCATACTGGAAAAGAATGTATTTTTTTTTATACATACATACATAAATATCTGTTACGCCTGTCTCCCATTAGGGTAGGCAGAAACAATGGAACGCCAAATGCTTTTTTTATAATTTATTCAAAATCATGTTCCTTGAAAAAAAAAAGTTGTTTAGTTTCATAAATAAAACCACCCAGTGTCATATAGTTCCACCATTACTATTCCATCCAGTTTGGGCGAGTCACATATGAGCTCTGATCCAATCGAAGATTGATAAAATGTCTCACTTTATATTAAAAACAGTTTGGTTAAAACTTATTAAGTTTAAGTAAAAGCTTGGGGACGTTGGTGCAGCCTTCTAAGATCACCAACGAACGCGAGCTAGTGTTACCTGAACTAGTGCCGCCGCCGGTCGCTCCGCGCTCTAGTGCGACAAAACTTTGCATGCTGGTCGGCCGCGCGCGTCACACCGCCTCACTGCTTGCTCCTCATACTGTAACACCTACTTACCGCTATAAAATAAACGTGACGTGTTAACAGTGATTGTGCTTGTGCATTATGTAAAACCATATTCATTTATTTTAGAAAAAAAAAATAAATGTCGAGACGTTTTCGTCGCATGATTTTTCGTTTTTAAGTATCGGGAAGTTACGAGTAATCGAGCGATTTCGATTGTCAAGTTGACTCAGTTCGCATCTCTAAAAAAATATATGAAAGACGTAAATACCTACTTAGAACTTCACCGAATATTTGTAAAGAAATTGCCGAATCGATCTATCCTTATATGTATATCTGTTCCCGAGTTTCGAGTTTTGCATTTTGCAACACATTTAAGGACTAATTTCCATTTATATAGATGTGAAAGTGTTATTGTTTGTTCGTTTATTTGTTATCTATCGACGCCTTAAAGGCTTAACTAATTGGTATGAAATTAATCACATGCATAGTATTTGGAATAGGGAAGAAGTTAAGCTATATTTTTAACTCAATCGATCACTATATACTGGTCGTACAGAAGAAATCGCGGGTAAAAACTAGTAATTTCATATTGGATTAAACTCATATACCGTTTTTGATGAAACTGTCGCATTCTTGCAGGTGACTGCATATAATGTTCAAATATTTAGAACAATTACATGCAAGTAATGCAATTTCAAAATGCAAGTACGTCTAAGTAGTTCCATTGTTTGTGGTATATTATTTTTGCGCGATTTTTCTTTTTAAAATTGATCACGTGTATAAAAAAAAATAGATATTATTACCTCAAATATATAAAAAAAAAAAAACAATTACAGTTTTTAAATAGTCCTTACTAATATTATAAATGTGACAGTGAGTTTGTTTGTTTGTTATCCTATAGCGCCTTAATGACTTAACCAATCACTATGAAATTTGTTATATACGTACTACACCTTATGGAGAACGATATAGGTCATTTTCGATCATAGACAGTAATCATATCCCGGACACGCGGGCGCAGTCGTAGGTAAAAGCTAGTAAAGCTAAGATTCTATATTTATATATATATATATATATATATATATATATATATATATATATATATATATATATATATATATATATATATATATATATATATATATATATATATATATATATTTTAAATTGCTGATATTCTTTGTTATTATAAATTCAGTAACGTTAAAAACATAAGTATTTTTAAATAATATTAAAATCTTGGCAATACAGAGAAACCCTTTCCTTTCCCGTGGCTGCCATAAGAGGCGACTAAGGGAATTTAACAACCGACAGATAAGAGAGAGAGAGATTTGCTTTTAAGCAAAACTATCACTGAGCTGTAGCCTATTTGGGTCACTGCGACACACTTGGTGAAAACATGTTTCCATACTTTATCTATTGTTTTATATTTAAAAAGGTGTAAATAATCTGATTGTATAAACTTATTTGTTAATTTACGTGTGTCATAAATGGCTCCAATAAAGTGTTTATCTATCTATCTATCGGATAGGTAGTAGCGTCCCTCTAAAAAATCACGAAAGGCCAACTGCGACTCCTTTTTTTATACGACTTAGAATGGCAAACAAGCTGACGGCCCACCTGATGGAAAGTGGTAACCGTCGCCTATAGACATGAACAGTACCATGGACATAACAGAGTATACTGTTTCGCCCATGATACCCCCCATGCGTTGCCATTCCTGAGGACTCAGGTGTTATTCCTCTGTACCCAGTAAATTCACGCCATATCCTACATTCAAACCGAAACACAGCCATGCAAACACAACTGCTTCACGGTTGAAACACGAATGGGACAGAGGTACCCAAGCAATCGACTTTTGTACAAAATCTCCCTCTGATATATATATATCTGCTACCCCGCCTGCCAAACGTGGCAGCTACTAGCAAAACCTCCCTTTATTGATAAGTCTATATTCAGCGGTGGACATTCAACCGCTGATATGAAGGTAATGGATTATTAAAAATAATTGTTATTCCCTGCATCTTACAAATACAGGAAAAATCATTGATTGCAACAATAGCTGTTTGATGATGATAAAAAAAAAACCTTAACTGGTATCATCACGCAAACATATTTATTTTTAATAATCCACGATAAATACTTCTTGCAACGAACAGTAGGTCGGAGATTCACAATTATTTATAGGTCGTATTCATAAACAGTTTTCCTCGTTCGACTCATTCCACAGTGGTTTTATTATGAACTGGACACAAAAAAAAAACCTTTTGCGATAGTCTTTAAGCTTTTTATTGTTTAAACTGAACGCTTGAGTCGATAACACGTTTTGTATCCTATGATGATGTAATCAATGTCGATAGAACTGGTACTTTTTAGGGTTCCGTGCCTCCAAAGGAAGAAACGGAACCCTTATAGGAACACTTCGTTGCCCGTCCGTCCGTCTGTCAGGATCCTTTTTCTTAGGAACTTCAAGTTGAAGTTAATATCATATACTGAGGTTTGCAATCTCTTAAAGCAGTGAAAAAATCAAGTTTCTAAATTGACGCAATCAAAAGATACGGCCGTTTATGTTCCATTTATATTGTATATTTTGACATTGGCAAAGGGAATCAAAACCTATAGGGTACTTCCCGTTTACCTAGAATCATGAGATTTGACAAGAAGCATTGCCAAGTAGCACAAGTAAGGGAATCCGAAAACCGTAACCATTTGTAGTTATTTCAGAAAAAAATGTAACTTGATAATTTTTTACGGAACCTTCGTTGCGCGAATCCGACTCGCACTTGACCAGCTTTTTTTTAATGGATGATAATGGAGTAGCAACCCCACCTGAGCTAATGGTATATGCAGGCGGGACACCAGTGGGGGATGATAGGTGAGGATGAAGCGCATCGTGACGAATCCAACAATTAATCAATCACGATGGTTTCTATGGGGAACCGCGTACAGGTCGAGCTGATAGGATATATTGTTAACAATGCAGTTGTAAATCCCGATCTAAATCCCCACCCTCCCAGTACTTTAGTTAGTTTCGATCAAATAAGTTAAACAATATTAGGTGAGTAGGCGAAAATGTCGTAACATCAAAGGGTGAGATCAAAATTGTTTGCGACTTGCAGGGCAGACCGTGTAAAGGTCTGCCTGTCACGCTTAACTCCATTATTATTATTAGTTATCGTTTTGCCCGTATTTAATTAGTTCATTAAAATTATTTTCTTTAATCCCACTACCATTTGTATTTCTTCGTGTTAACGTGTACTGTAGTAACACGAAGAAATACAAATGGTAAGGCACGAAAGGAAAAATGTTTTTTATACAACTTAGAATGGCAAACAAGTTGACGGCCCACCTGATGGAAAGTGGTACCCGTGGGGGAAAGGGATTGTTAGTAATGGAGACTGAGAATCCCATTGCTAGCAATATACCCAACCAGGTCGACCTCCTCGGGGTCCCTCCTGGAAACTATCATGGTTAATTCCTGATGAATTCATCATGATGGGCTAACTGGCCTGTTTTCATTCTCATCTATCACCCTTCATTGGTTAGCGCAGACGGGGTTACCATTCCATTTTCATAAAAAAAAAGTGGTAAACGTGGCCTATAGACATGACATATTATGTTACTTCTTTTATGTAGTTTTTTGCATATATATATTCTTTTTTTATATACGTACCTACGTCTCTTATTGTATGTATGCTGTAAGTAATGCAAATATACTATATATCTATCTATCTATATATCTTCAATATTTTCTACATATACACAGTGGCTAGTGCTTGTTCGATTACAATATATTATATAGATTGTTATGAGATGAGCGGACTAGTGTTAATTTACATTTAAAATGCATTGCTCGTGGCGTGGGCGCATGTGGCCGCGTCCAGGAAGCGCATCGCTATTATTACACCTTGTTATTGTATATTATGGTAATATATTTCCTACATATTATATGAATAAACCATCCTATAACAATAATTGCTAGTTTACTAGCTTTTAGTTTTACTCTCGAATTAGGATAAAATAAAGTACGGCAAGTCACAATTGTCAAACAAGTGTTAAACAATTCTCAAAAACAATTAAATATGTTAATTACCAGTCATCGTCATCATCGTACCAGCCTTTAACTGTCCACTGCTGAACATAAGCCTTCCCCTTGGGGGATCGATCAATGGTTGCGACGCTTGGCAGGCGGATTAGAAATCGCAGTCAGGTCAGCTGCTGCCCATCCCTATCCCTCTCTTAGTCGGCTTTCACGACACTCACGGGATAGAAAGGAGTGGCCTATTCTATGCCGGGACCACACGGTTAATTTTCAGTGTATCTGATAAATTATTTATAAAGTGCTTTGCCTTTCAACTAAAATTTTCATCACAGAATACATTGTATATAAATCTACTAATAAAAACTTTGCACGTACTTTCACATTTTGTTTTAGAATGTTTCAAATACCTATAGGCCATCAAAATCCAAATTTATGGAGACAAATTAATATTAATATTGCATGATTAACGCTTTAGTTTGTAAACAGAGATCCTTTTTTTGAAGGGTTCATTATAATCGACCCAATAGCGAGATGCTTAACGTTAGCTATTTAGTTGAATAACTGCCAAGTCACACCACATTGGGTTCGATTCTCAACGCAGCAATATATGATAGATAAAGCGATTTTTTTTTTATTTTTTTATTTAACAAACTGCTTTGTAGTCATTATTGTGTTAGGTATATAGTCGGCTATAACCAATAGCTGTCTATCTCGACGATATCTGTCGCTAGCCGCGGCTATTCTTTGCGTAGCCGCTATATAGCTGGGTATTGGTATAGCTTGATACCCATAGCTATATATCAATGCCGTTATAATTTCTTGTTTTAATATTTATTTCGTCATTTTATGGTGTATTATATAATTATAAGAAACATAAAATTTATTAGTACGTCACCCCGAATCGTTATTGAAGTTACAAGATATGTACTATACGAGTAATTACCAATTTAGTTCAATAATAACCAGTTTATGTTTAATACTGCACACTCAGCTTTTATAACTCGATATTTAATATGCGTAATTTATTACTACTTATTGGAAAGTTTACCTATGAGTAATATAAACTTATGAACAACAAATTATTTTGTTGTAAAATAAACAAAGTATAGTAATTGTAATATTATTAGAGTATACAATGTACATACCGAGAGATTATATATACATATATATTTATATATATTCTGTAATAAATATACTTTTATTTTTTAGAGAGATATAAAGAGATTTCACGCCGGCTGGTGGAAACCTCTGGTGACCAGAAGGCTGACCTATACTTTGGTCCATATTCTTTATATTCCATATACAGTGAGTGTAAAAAGTATTCGTACACCTAGGGTTATAATAAAAAAAATACGAATTTGATAGACTTTCCTCTATTTATTTAATTTAAATCAATACTGTTAAATAGTTTAACATTCCCGCACTTTGTTTATGATAATTTTTGTTTTTAAAAAAAAAATTATACAACTTAAAAATATTTTTACGTTAACTAAGCAAATAATGACAAACAAAAAGTATTCGTACATTCATTCTTTTTTAAATGAAATTCTGTATAAATCATTTATTCAATCGAATTTTTCATATGCCTACAATGCCAAGGTCATTTTTAATACGTAGGTATAGATATTAGACGTTTTAGTTGCACTCGTGACAAGTATAGACGTGTTTAGTTACAAAAATGGGTCGTAAAGCAAAAGAAACGAGTGAAGAGGAGAGAAAAATAATTATTAATTTGCATAATCAATGCAAATCATTATGTGAAATTGCAAAATTTGTCAATAGACCACGTTCAACCGTACAGACTGTAATTGATCGGTTTTCTATTACTAAAACACTAAAAAACAAACCCAGAGGTGGGGCGTCCATCAAAAATCACGCCTCGATTGGATCGGAAAATTTTAAATTGTGTAAAAAAAAAAATCCAAAAATTAGTGCCCCTCGAGTGTTACAAGAAATTAATAATATCAATGATTGCCATATTTCTGTCAGTACCGTTCGGAACGTATTACGTAGTAACGATTATTGCGCGTAAAAAGTATTGGGTAAATGATATTAATAGAAAAAAAAAGATTAGAATTCGCAAAAAAATATATTAATGAAAAAAATCATTTTTGGCAAACTGTTATTTACTCAGATGAATCGAAATATAATATTTTCAAATCGGATGGACATCATATGGTATGGAGAAAACCTAATATGGAATATAAGAAAGAAAATTTATGTCCAACGGTAAAACACGGTGGTGGGTCAGTATTTGTATGGGGTTGCATGAGTGCTTTTGGGGTGGGAAAACTTGCATTTATTGATGGAATTAGGGATCACAAAACGTATATTAATATTTTAAAAGAGAATCTTCTCTTTAGTGCAGCTCAAATGGGTTTTAACAATAATTGGATATTTTTACAAGATAATGACCCTAAACATAAAGCATGGAATACTAAAGCATGGATCCTGTTTAACGCTCCAAAATACCTAGAGATTTCTCCTCAATCACCTGATATTAATATTATAGAGCATGTGTGGGATTATCTCGATAATAAAATTCGAAATCGACCAATTTCGAGTAAAGAAACACTAAAAATTGCGCTTCGCGAAGAATGGGCATTGATACCGTCTTCTTATATTTTCAAACTAGTTGATTCGATGCCGCAGAGACTCCAAGCTATCATCAATGCTAACGGTGGTCCAACAAAGTATTAATATTTTTTTAATATTCATTTACTTACAAATTTTATAAGTGTACGAATACTTTTTGTTTGTCATTATTTGCATAGTTAACGTAAAAATATTTTTATGTTGTATAATTTTTTTTATTAAAAATCAAAAATTATCATAAACAAAGTGCGGGAATGTTAAAATATTTAATAGTATTGATTTAAATTAGATAAATAAAAGAAAGTCTATCAAATTCGTATTTTTTTTATTACAACCCTAGGTGTACGAATACTTTCTACACTCACTGTATATATATATTATATATATATATATATATATATATATATATATATATATATATATATAATATATATATATATATATATATATTCGTTATATTTTATTATATATATAACGTAAATTAAATTAGTTATGTTTTATGAAGTAATATAATTATTAAACTACTTTTATTTTATTTGGAAAACAAACTGAGGTCCTGAAATTACGTATAATCTTGCCTATCTTTAAAATTTTTATGCTATTTGAGTACTTCTCGACAATGTATCTATTTTCTTTGCAACCGACTTCAAAAAAAGGAGATTCTCGATTCGGTCGTATTTTTTAACCTTTAACTCCACCAGTTCTGAACCGATTTGTAAAATTCTCTATTTATCTAAAAGGATATATTTACAGACTGGTTTCAAAGAAAATTTATCGAAATCAGTTCAGTAGTTTAGTGTTTTTTATCAAAATAACTGGTTTTGTCCCAATGAAGTTGCTTATTAGTGGGGCATAATTATTAATTGTAATATTAGTAAATGTATTGTAAAACCTCGCGGCATACTCCAATCTCATTGTCCCTGACTCGTTATGCTCGTGTAATTATAGGTAACTAACCAACATCGCAAGCCATCCATCATTGACCTTTGCAAAATGGTTTTTGCGTGTTCAAGTTATCTATATATTAGAAACAAATAACTATTTACTTAAATTTTAGTAATTATAAAATGAAAATTACATTTTGTAACTTCAAATTACATTTGACGACCTTGTAACGATTGGTGTAACAATTTAACACCCGCCTCAACTTACTATGCCGCAGGTTTGATCCTCGCACTATACTATACTATACTCTATATATATATATATAATAGGTTAGCAGGTGGGGGGAAAGGGATTGTTAGCAATGGAGTTTGACAGTCTCATTGCTAGCAATATACCTTATTAGGTCGACCTCCACGTGGTTCCCCCTGAAAACCATCGTGAACAATTCTTGTGGAATTCGCCACGGCTAACTGACCTGCTTCATCCTCATCTATCATCCTTCACTGGTGCCCCGCCGGTATATACCGATAGCGTGGGTGGGGTTACTATTCCATTATCATCTATTAAAAAAACGGTTAGCTGGTAGAGAATGCCATACAAAGTTTTATTGTGCCATAAAGAATTAATAAATAAATACAAATATTTGTACTTATGTCTGTTTATATTGAGCTTAGTATATGCTTTGTATAATATCCTATATGTTTACATAAAATCACCTAGTATGTATATCAGTTACCTTGTTAATTAGTTATCTCTCCACAGTACAAGCTCCACTTAGTCTGTAACTAAGTGGCGCTGCGTAATATGTCCAAAAGTATTTCCTATTGTTTATTATTTAAACGAGGTAATTAAGTATTTACAATCCTTGATTAGTATTCATTCAACATTTTCACACTACGTTAGATATCAAAATAGTATCGTAAGCTTACTAAAGTACAACAGTTCTTAAAGAGCCCGGATATTATTCATATCTCAGTGTATACTGTATGTAGAACTATATCTACTGTATAAAATTATATAGGTATGTTTATAAAAATAACTATGACTGTAAATATCTATACAAATAAAAGCATACAACTTGATGTCGCTTATTGTTTTCCTTGTTTAAAAAACAAAGCGTGATTCGCGAACAAAAAAAAAGTTACCTGCTGTTTTATTTTCGTTTATTGTCATATAAAAATGATTGATGCGTTTTTTGTTTTTTGAAATTATTAAGAAAATATTATTTATTAAGTAGGTACTGTTTGATAATATGTTTGTACTAATTTTTACCCGCGACGTCGCCCGTGTTAGAGAGGTATGCTAAAAAAAGTAACCTATCTCCTTCATCCCATATAGTCATCATCATCGTGTCATTATATAGTATTGTATAATAAATTTCATTATGATAAATAGATAGATAGATAATTTATTTGCATTACTTACTTACAGCACACAGATTATAACATAGATATACAAAAAAAAGCGAGATAACATAAATGATAAAAAAAAAATACATAAAGCTAAATACAATTTTCGTTTGTGAGTGTGCCATAGCAATACAAAACGGCCACAACTCAGTTTATTGCTTCGCCCTCAAAAGAGCAAAGCACTGATATTCTGTTGCGGCCAAAGGGAATAGAGTAACAATAAAACATAATAAAAAAATAATGATTGGTTAAGCCGTTAAAGCACTAAGAAATACTAAACAAATAGACAAACAAACTCATTTTTACTTTTATAATAGTAAGTATTATAATTTTTAGAAGATCTACGAAGACGTAACAAACAAATACGCATTCACTTTCACATTTACTCGTGTAATATTATATTAGTAAGGATTTTGCTCGTCAGTAGTCTGTCTTAAGTATTTTATGTTTTAAATTAGAATATAACCCAACGGTGTACCAAGTTTCAATTAAATCCGTTCCGTAATTTTTGCATTAAAAAGTTACAAATCTCAATCCATCCATCATTACAAACTCTTGCATTTACGAGTATAATATTAATAGGATTTATAAACAAAGTAGACAATATTCACACATTCTATCACTCGAGACCTCACCTGCATATGTGTATACTTGACCTCACACTTTTCTAAACACAAATTACATTTATTAAATAGAAATCAGACATGCCATCTTATCGCATACAGTTTAAGAAGATTGATCGACCTCGTCGACACTAAATAGCTGTATAAAAACTAAATCTGTCTTAGATACAGTGAAATCCATTTATAAAGTAGTGGTTTATAATAATTTCATAATATGACTAATGTCCAAATAGTTGTGGACGCTACAGATGAGTGATTATGTGAGTGTACAGACATAAATAACGATGAGAAAACATTAAGAGTGAAAACAAAATGGCGGCGAAAGATGATAACGCCCCGATTTTAATAAGAGATAATAAAAGTGCATTGGAGAAAGTAAACGAATGTTCAGACGAGAAACCTGAAAACATAGTAGTAACAAATACAGATGAAGGGAAAAATCACACTTGCAACGGTAACAAAATGGAAGATACATTTAAACAAAATGGCGACGGAACAAAAATGGAATCGTCGAAAGATCTTCTGGTGGTGCCGAGAGGAGGGCAAAGGAAATCTTTCATGGAGGAGGAGTGCGCCAAGGAAAAGATGAGGTTGTCACTACTCAAACAGTGTTCTGCCATATTGAAGCAGAACGACGAGAAATACACGAAGGAAACACTGCACCGTACATTTCAGGACGAGGTATGTACTTCCACTGCTACTTTTAACTTAAACAAATGTATATAAATAAATTATATATATATATATATATATATATATATATATATATATATATAACCTTTGTTGACCGTGATATTAGTAAATAGTATCATAACTTATTTGTCAATGATACAGGCAATTATAATTGGCCGTTATTAGTGTTTCCGTTTTATTTATTTGCATCAAATATGTTTTCAAACTATCCAGTAATAATAATGTCCATTCAAAATAGTGGATTAACAAGTTATTAAATAAAACTTTACAAAATAAGCAAATACAAATAAGTATCTTTTTTATGTAACTTAGAATAGCAAACAAGTTGACGGCCCACCTGATGGAGAGTGGTAACTGTCGTTTATTGACATGAACAGTACTATGGGCATAACAAAGTATACTGTATCGTGCACTATTCATACATTGCCATTTCTAAAGACAAGGTATCATGCCTCTGTACCCTGTAATTTCATTGTCATATCCCAGTCTTCATATATCTACCTTCTAAACTAATATACATCTATTTGATTAGCTGCCCCGACCGTAACGTTGTTCTGTCAAAAATTAAACTGCATTTAGATGCAGTTTGTATATTTGTACATATTTTCAAGAAATTTATTTTACTTTTTTCTTCATACGAACTTTCCTCGGACTTTAACAAATATAAAAACAAAAAATGCTAAATTGCTGCAGTTGTTCTCAAATTTTGCACTAAAGCAACACATCTAATGATTTATTTGTATTATATAGATCATGTATGAGAGACTGGTAATAAATGCATAGTATTCATATGGAGCGCCTATTGTTTCGTTACAAAGCTCGGTGTTAAGCTCAAGTGTGAGCAATTATTTTAATAGCGCTGCGAGTGCACGTTGTAAGGACGCTTAGACATAAATTTCGAGAGCTGTTGAGGTCGCCCTCGTAATAAAACGTAATTTATAACTGTTATTGACGTGTGTGAGAACGTCTGTAATCTCAATACGTGGCGACGTGACGACCACATCCGCCGATAATTTGCAAACAGTACACGCGTTACAACATGTCGGATATTGTGACTATCTGCATTGATCATTCGAGACCCGAACACTACATCTAGATTGTCATTGATGATTTGATTAACGAGCAAGATGAGACGAAAGCTGTTGATAATGTTATCTTCGCCGCGTGTCGGCTGCGTACATGAATGAGATGAAACAAAAAGTTGTGTATACGTAATTATATCGCGTGTATGTGAGTGTGTTCTTTTGGATTCGTAATTAACATTTTTCTCTGCCTTGTATAGATAATTGATGGTTATTTGTAACTATAGTTAATATAATACTTTAAATTATTCATTGTAACTTAAGATATTTACTAGTACCAGTATAATTTGGATCATTATTGTTTTAAAAAAAATTAATAGTAAATAAGTATTCAATGTTTATTTTTTTGGTTTTTATAAAATCTATCTTTAGGGAAATATTAAGTCTATCTTTATTATATTCTTTAAACTCCTGTATATATATAAATACTAAACTTATCCAGACTGAGAACGAATCCGGAAGCTTATTTACGCAGTACACTATTCGTACATACAGTAGGTAGTAAGTACTATTGTCGCATTGCTGGACAATGAAAGAAGGCAAAGTTCACGGAGATATCGTGGTCTTGGGATTAGACACAGCCACTACAATAATTACAACCTGCGGCGATTCGCAGAAACAATTTTCAATGGCAACAACCTATGAACGACTTCAGCCTTCATTGTAATTGAATTTGTCTGGTGAACGCTAAAATTCGCGCGTTCGTCGCACGGTCGCCGGCCGTGTCGTCCTCACCAGGCTGACCTCACCACTTGAAAGCTCACGCGGCTATCGTGTGCCTGTGAAAACAGCAACTTTATATGTCTCGCTCGGTCGTATTGTATTTTAGCTGTAGTCCACGGCTACGCTTGTTCAACTACTACACTACTTTAGATAGTCATATATTTTTTTATAATTCACAGAGTAAATTTTTGAAGAATAATATCAGTAAAATTGATTTCTTTTTTACAGAAATATGGGTCGAAAAACAAGAAATAATATCAAAATTTCTCCTGACTTGAGAGATTGACCTGTATGAAATGTTCAAAATTTTTTAAGCATTTTTTTTTATACAGGCCCATTTTTCTTTGGAAAAAATGTAAAATTTCTCTGTTAGAACTCTCTTTAAAATGGATGATAATCTTTTCGATTTCACCCAATAGATGGAGCTGAGATGTTTGCATAGCCTGTGATATACGCATTTATTTGTGGGATATACTAATACTATACTGTAAAATATACATAAGTCTATTACTCGCCGGTCGCTTGGCTCGAAATCAACATGCATATGCATGCATACTGACTTTGTATATGCAACAGGTTGTCCTAAGAGTGTATGTTGATAACGTTATCTCGTTCTGGTCGCTCCGACTTGTTTATCAAAACGCAAGCTTTCAAATCGTGTTCTGATTGCAGTCTGAATATATTACATATCACATTATACGATCAAATTTAGATGCCAGTCAGTCAGTTTAGGAATCTGCTAAAGCTGTAACATCCAGACAGATGCATAAGTAGAAACGAAAAGTGATCTATCTAACTGATTAATAGATTGGGGTTTCAAAGATCCGTATAAATAATTGCAGATGGTAACAATATCATTTTGGTCGGCAGGTGTGTGATACTCGTACGCATGCGACTGCCAACCGCGAACTAATGGTAGCGGAATTAAACAAAATATAGAAGTATTTTGTTTAATTCCGCTAATCTTAGTTCACCTGTCTCTATCTATCAACTAACCAGTGAAATTTAATCTCGTATATATTGTAAAATCTTATATAGATATTGGTCCGCTAGAGAGCAATTTTAACAGAGATTCGATCTTGGGTTTCGACCTTTACATCATTTACTAGTTTAGTAATTTGACGAATTGGTTTAGTTGCGCCTCTAAACACGTGATGTCGTAATATTACCTTAATATCTTGTTCATTAATCTTCAATATAAGCAATAAGTCATCAAAAGCAATCCAATGGTCAGTGAGTATATCGATCAATGTGAAATATACGATTTTTAGATTTACTAATTTTGGTAAACATTTTTTTAGTTCGAGTATTCAAAAAAGTGGATATACAAGAAAGTATTTTATAGAAGATATACTTCTATATTTCGAGAACATCGGTTCTCTTGTGGAAGTTGAAAGCACGGTTGAAGGGTTCACCGTAATTGGACAGGGGTGGCACGTACTGAAAATGACCTGCTTATTTTCAACTGCTAACTATTTTCAGACTTTAGACCAGGAATTTCTAAAGTTATGTGAGTAAAGGGATCACTGTACAAGGGCACACAATACTACTATTAAGGTACTACCTTCGAGAATGAGAAATGAGCTCCCTGCTGAGGTTTTCCCTAAAGACTCAGTAAAAAAGGGTATATTAAGGTTTCCTCAGGGTCGGCGACGCACACGTGATACCCCCAATGTTGCAGGCATCCATAGACTACAGAGGTTGTATACCACACAGGCGTGCTCTATGTTTGTTTGCCACCTTTGTGGTATAAAAAAGACATTCGGAATCCAATAAAGTTAACTGTGTGATCATTGATCTCGGGTGCACTATTAATTCCAACGTTATTCGATATTAGAAAAGCATATAAACTATACAAAAGCAGCAGCATTTTAATCTGGGAACAAAAACGGCCGTTTTAGTCTTTAAAACATAAATGTTAATCGCATAATATATAAAAAAATGAAACATAAAAATCAATCTTTTAAAAAAATTACAAATATCTTTGAATTTAGTGCGGTTGCCTGCAAACCGTTCCATCTTGTAATTATTGAAAATTTACCATATTTATTATCATAATTCAGTCTAAAATATATTACATTACTAATAGAAAAATGCATCCTTTTATACAAGTACTCCATTAATAAGGGACCCGACGAGAATAAACTCTAAATGAAAAAATAATTATATTGTTTTTATCTCTTCTATTATATTCTTTATGTACCACTACTGTCTAACATTTC
Organism: Galleria mellonella; assembly: GCF_026898425.1. Lineage (NCBI taxonomy): Eukaryota > Metazoa > Arthropoda > Insecta > Lepidoptera > Pyralidae > Galleria > Galleria mellonella. The sequence continues at coordinate 2,029,412 of NW_026442019.1, forward strand.
TAACAAGGTTCTGGACAACACATATGTATCGTATGTAGCTCGTATATTAATTCGATATTACTGAATGTGTTTATAGAGTGACACTGGCACAATGTCTGCACTCAGCCAAGTTCCGTTTCGCAGCGTCGACCAGCAGCTATAAAAATGTAATGCTCAATTATTGTTTTAATCCAATTATATTGCAAAAAATAAGACGTGCAGTAAAATTTTATTTTAGTCAATTTTATTAAGTAGAGAATATGTTTTTTTTTATATATATAAAATGTTATATACCTAAAGGTTAATGAAAAACGGTAACTTTGTCTTTATAAATTACCTTGATTTATCAATCCATTCAGTACAATTGCTGGAAATGGGTTACACCCTATGAAAGCAGGATATATCCAGTGTGTAGTATATAGCTAGTGTGTGCGTGCGTGAGTGCTGAACATAGACCTCCCCCATAAACTACCATAAGGAACTGTCCTGAGCCACCTGCATCCACTGACTCCTTACAATGCCTTTGAAAAATATGAAATTTTGAGAGAGAGAGTATTTGAATAAAGGAATGAGATTTTGTATACTATATACATTAAAGTAATCACATTTATACTTGCTTATATTTTTAATACGTAGTTAATTACAGTTAAAAGTTAATTTACTGGTCACAGTGTAATCATTCATCGAAATACTATTTAGATTTCGGTAATAACGATTCATCACTAAATTGGATAATATAGCAATCAATTACTTTGACATTGTTTCATATATATATATATATATATATATATATATATATATATATATATATATATATATATATATATATATATATATATATGTATATATATATTCTTATTTGTAGGTTTATATTTATATGTATGTATTAATATTGTATCTTTCATATATATATATATATAATGATTTATAATTGATGTAAATATTTATTTTAACCTCTGTTTAGCACTACTACTGCCCACTCACTACTTCCTATGCCACTGTGTGTAGCAGTAACAGCATTTTGTGGGTATTGTGTAATAAATACGATAGCCCGATTCTCTCATTGTGTGGCAAAATTATTATAGGGGCCATAAAATGATTTGTTTTGTATTTTTTTTTCTACTAACATAGTTTAAGTCAATTGTCATAACAAAAATGGATATTAATGATCTGTAATAAAGAAATAATATTATTATATATTATTATTAATATATCTCGCAACAAATATGACTATGTTGTAATGCGAGCCGCGATTTCAGCCGCTTGACTCAGCCTGCTGTAGCCGCGGGACCAGTACTGTTATGAAGGGTTTATAAATAGGCTAATGTGCGACAATGGTACAGGCGAGCTATCACGCACGCCCCGGCCGCGCTCGCTCGCTCGCAGCCGCCAGTCTCAAGGTCCGTGCACAATAGCATTGTCATTCGACTATTGCACATGTCCTACTTTATACGGATATCTTCTATCTAATCTGGTCTAATATTATAAAGTGGTATAATTACTGACTTCCCGTGTGGTCCCGGCATAGAATAGGCCACCCCTTCCTTTCTCGTGGGTGTAGTAAAAGGCGACTAAGGGAGGGCGGGGGATAGCGAGCAGCGTCCCTCTTAAAACATTTCTAAAACTTGTCTGTGGTATCTGTGGCTGCTAATCTGCCTTCAAAGCGTAATAACTACTGACAAAACCCCCCAAGGGGGAGGTTTATGTTCAACAGTGGATAATCAAAAGCTAATATGATGATAATCCCTGACTTTAGGGATTGTTAGTAATGAAGTCCAACTGATCCAGCAATACAGGGTGTAATCTGGCATGTATCAGGTCGACCTCCACGTGGTTCCCCCTGGAAACTATCGTGGTTGATTCTAGTGCAATTCGTCACGATGGGCTAACTGACCTGCTTTCATCGTCATCTATCATCGCTCACTGGTGCCTCGCCAGCGTATACCAATAGCGCGGGCGGGGTTACCATTATATTATCACCCATTGAAAAAAGATCGCTGACTTCATCATTACTTCAGTTGTTAAGAGGGTTCATGTCAAAACTTACCGAAATCTGGTAACGTTGGGGTCATATGTTAATTTTTTTATACAACTTAGAAAGGCAAACAAGCCGACAGCCCACCTGATGGAAAATGGTAACCGTCGCCTATAGACATGAGCAGTACCATGGACATAACAGAGTATACAGTTTCGCCCATGATACCCCCCATGCGTTGCCATTCCTGAGGACTCAGGTGTTATTCCTCTGTACCCTGTAAATTCACGCCATATCCCACCCTTCAAACCGAAACACAGCCATGCAAACACAACTGCTTCACGGTAGAAACACGAATGGGACAGAGGTACCCAAGCAATCGACTTTTGTACAAAGTCTCCCTCTGGTGAAAATAAATCATAAAATTATTTGTAAATTTTATTATTTATTCACATTCTTTTTTATTAAAAATCAACCTATTCTGTTTCATCTCTGTGAATGTTGAGTACAAATATAATTGGACTGCAAACTTACAATACTATTGTTAAAATTTTGTTTGTACTCTATTGATGTACCATAGAAATAAATAAAGAAACAAGTAAGCACTAATGCTTAATTGGAGTCCTTCACTGGTTCACTCGACTGCCAATCACTGCCACCACTTCCTGTGCCCACTGTCCACTGTCCATTGGGACGCAATTACGGCGTCGCGAGACGTGGCGGCAACACGGCGCGGCGGGAGCGGCCGCGCGCACACCTTGATCACGCATCTGGCCATTATTTCTCACTAGGAATTTCCTATTTATGTTGAAATCTGTAGACTGTTAGCGATTTGTAGGTAAAGAAAATGTTCAAAACATCGAAATATTGTATCCATAACAGAAACTGTATTAAGAAGAGACTATTTATACGCGTTAGGAAATTTTATGAATATGCTTGTTTTTTTTTTCTCTCACATTAACAACAATTTTATTTTTATTTTATTTTTATTTTATTTTTATTTTATTTTATTTTTATTTTATTTCAATAGGTACACATTACAGAGAATTACACAACATACAAACACAGACACACACACACACACACACACACAAAAAATTTATTTATTACACATTTGAATTTCGGATCTTTATGCTATTTATTAGATGTTAAATAAACAGGATCCTAGTTCTATCTGCATCAGATTGGTCTCAACATATCGATTTTGATTTTAAACAATCATGCTCTTAATTTTTTTTTAACGAAACTCTAACCATACAATGTATTCATTATAGGATATTATCCTAAAACAATGAATGAATGAATGATAACTTCATTTGCTCGAATACAGGTCAATACATTAGAAGTATTTAACGTTAAAGAAAAGACTCCCTGCATTCAACGATAGGTGGCGCCACCTGACAGATAAACATTGAGCTCGTGTATTTTTTATTCTTAAAAATAGAAAATTCTGTATTTACCTAAATTATACGCGATTAAACTGTGTATTAGTACTTAAATTTCCTGTGTTCGTGTTTGTGATAAAAACCGTTCATCCAAATTGAAGAAAACTTAAAGTTAAAATTGAGTTCATTCTGGTCGTTTTAAAGATAACGTAACAATTCTAAACCACATAAGTATAAATAAATAATAATAAGTAAGTTACAATGTAATGAATATATACTTACAATCAACAATACAAGTGTTATTGTAGAGAATTGTGAATAAATATTTTGTATATACGAGTATTAATAAAAAGTGCAAGTGACGGTTGATGGTTAAAGTGTATAATTAATTGTTTCAATCACCTTCAGTAACTGAAAATTTCAAGAAAATAAACTGTCAAATAGCGAAGATTGTAATTGAATATTTCACCGACAACTTCATAACTGAATTGGTGTCGTGGCGTCATTGAACTTTCTTTATACCGATGGTCGATGCTTCAAATCTGACTCAAATCATAAGTTTTGACTATCATCTAACTTTTTTTTTTTTTTTTCTATACATATTTCATTAAAAAGAAAATTAATATTATTATTTAACTCATATATATAACCTTTGTATGATAATAATTACTTTTTTTGATGTGATTGTTCAATTATTACTCATGAATGAATCGCCGTGTAAACAATACACGCGCTGTTATTTTATTTGTAAATTAAGTTAAAGCTTATTTAATAACGTGAAACCTATATCACAATTAAAGCCTAGAGATACTAAAATTAGAATTTAGCAGACAAGAAAAACTCACCAGTACCTATAATAGATTTATGTGTGTATGTATATGTATGTGTATGTGTGTGTGTGTATGTTTATATATATATATATGTATGTATATGTATGTGTATATGTATGTATAAACCTATATTTTTAACATTTTTATTTTTATATTTGGTTGTTTTTTTTTTATTTCGAATAAAATGGTAACTCGCAGTAAGGACTTGGAACTCAAATTAAAAAAGGCCGTACTTGAGTTAAAAGAAAAGAAAGAGCTATGTGAAAAGCTAATACAGGAGCGAGATGAAGGGGAAGTGGAAATCACAAATATTTTAAAGAAAAATACTATATTAAAACAAAAATTGGTGGAATTGGACAACCAACATCAAAGTACGATAAGTAAATGCGACGAACTGCAGGCTATTATCGATTCATTTGACCAGTGTCGACATGCTCACGATAGTGCGTTAAACCGTATCCATGAGTTGGAATGCCAACTTGCCGAAGCTTATAATGAAATAAATACATTAAATAGTAGAATGTGTGACCAAGAAGCTGAAAAAACTATGACGTTATATGCCGAATTAATGGACCACAGCTTATGCGATAACCCACTTTACAGCAGCAAAAATACTTCCAAGACTAGAAAATCTATATTTTCGAAGAAAAAACCGAAATATCTTATTAACAGAGAAAAAAAAAGTAGAAAATATATGAAAATAAGTAAACAAATTAAGAAATGTAATAAATATTTGACAAAATATAAAAACTGTGTTTTAAAAACAGATATAGAAACTGAGGAAAAATTCGATAACTACTTGAAATATTATGAAAATCAATTCTGGAGTAACAAATTACAGTTTGATACAAACACTACTAAATTATTGCTGCATATAAAGGAGTTGGAATCTTCATTGCAGTCTATTAGTGACAAATACACAAGTGCCCAAATTCAAATATACAAACATAATGTGGTGGTCAAGGAATTGATTGAAATCAATTCAAGAGAACCAAGTGGTATATTGGAACAAGTGGTGGAAGAAGAACCAAGCAGCACCACAAAACCCAATAGTCTTTCTTTACCTATGGTACCAATTGCTACTCACACACAGTCAAATTTATCATCTGACGACTTTACCCGACGACAGATACATAATAGTAATACTGTATTGTACTCAGATAGAATAGGAATTAACTTAGGATTAATTATGAATAATTGTATGTCAGAACAAATCGTAAATAATTGTATACCCGATGCCCCATTTAATTATATTGTAAAACAAATGTTATGTAATCAAAACAATTACAATAAACACACTACTATTGTATTTTTGATAGGAAATAGTATAGGTGTTTATCAGAAGGACTTGAGATATCTTCTTAAATCTGTCTCAAATATGACTATAAAAAAATTTATTATATGTACTTTTCCTTATTCGGTTTCATTGTCTCGAAATCAGAACCAACAAATTTATAGACTTAATACTTTAATGTATAACATGAGCTGTTTTGTTGAAAATATTCATTGTTTTGATACAAATAAATTTGTAAATAATTTTAAATTGACTGAAGGTACATTGTACCTCTCACAATTTTACAAACGACAGTTAGCTACATTGTTAGCTTATAATATATTACATAGTCCTGTTATAAATAGTATAACAGTTAAACATAAAAATTGTATAGGATTTAGTAATTATACTAATGATTATTTAAACTTAGTTTACTGACAAAGAGAAAGCCAAAACATCTTAAACTAGTTCATCAAAATATTCAAGGCTTTCTTGGCAAAGAATTACTAATAGAATTATTTTTAAATGAATTTAATATTGACATTCTATGCCTCACTGAACATTGGCTAAAAATGACAAACATGTCAATTCACATACCGAATTATAAAATCCAGAGTGTATTCAACAGACAAAACTCTATAAGAGGAGGGTCTATTATTTTTGTAAATAAAAATATTAAAGTTAAAGAGCGTAAAGATATAGTAGCACTTTCTAAGGAATGTGTTGTTGAAATCTCATGTACAGAGTTGGATAAATATATAATTATATGTGTATATAGACCCCCAAACTCAGACTACGTCAAATTTGAGTCCATCATGGAGGATGTACTGAAATTAGCATTTAAAAGTAATAAATCTATATTAGTATGCGGGGACTTTAACGTGGACCTTCTAATTGATAGTCCTATGAAGACAAAAATCAATAGTTTGTTTAAAAGTTTTGGTCTAGTTCATGTCTTCTTAGAACCGACGCGAATTACATGTAATACAGCAACATGTATTGACAATATATATTGTAATTTTAATATTTTAAATAAATCTATCATAAATACTTTACCTTCGGACCATTGCGGACAAAGTGTGACATTTACATGTAATGAAATTACGGAAGATACCTATAAACTCTATAGACCAACAACAGCATATAAATTGCAGAAATTCAGAGATAGATTAAAGGAAAGCCTACCTTTTTTAAAGTATGATGATAATAATATAAATCCTAGTACATTATATGACCGATTTTTCAATATAGTAAAATCTCATTTTGATAATAATTTTCCAATTAAGAAGTCAAAGATTAAGAATTCAAAATTTAGTGAATGGTCTACGTTTGGTATTAGAAAAAGTAGAGAGAATATGTATCAACTGTATGATATCAAGAGCTATTTGCAAGAACCTATTTTTGTTGAATATGTGAAAAATTTCTCAAAAATATTTAAAAGAGTGTGTAACGCTGCTAAGATCCTTCACTTAAAACGTAAAATTACAACATCTAAAGACAAAATAAAGACTACGTGGAACATAATAAACACGGAAATAGGTAACAAAAAGTCTCGTCAGTTAAAATATAGGCTGAAAACTGAAAATGGTATCGTTGATAAAAATGATCAAGTTGCTCAAGTTTTCGAAAATTTTTTCTCAACAATACCTTTAAAAGCAACAAAATCATTAAATTCGTCACCTGATTTAGCTAAACAATTATTAAAAAACACTGTGAGTTCCTGTATCTATGATTTTAGGTTTCATTACATAAATTCTTCTTGTATAATAAAAGCCTTTAACTCTCTCAATCTGAAAAATACGGAAGATATTTGGGGTATGTCAGTAAAGGTAATAAAATCTGTAATAAATGAAATTGCTCCTCATCTGGCTATAATATTTAACAAGAGTATTGATCAAGGAGTGTTTCCAGATCTAATGAAAGTTAGTAAAATAATGCCGTTATTTAAGTCTGGTGATAAGGAAAACCTTACTAACTTTAGGCCAATCTCAATTCTACCAGTATTTAGTAAGATTTTCGAAAAATTAATTCTTCTACAAATGTTAGACCATTTTAATTTACGTGACTTACTCCACAAGCAACAATATGGATTTACAAAAGGACGATGCACTGTTGATGCCGGCATTAATTTAATGCAATGCATTTTCAGTGCATGGGAGAATTCACAAGATGTAATTGGTGTATTTTGTGATCTTTCTAAGGCATTCGATTGCGTCGATCATAAAACTTTATTAATGAAGCTTGAACATTATGGAGTTAGAAATAAGTCTTTAGATCTCTTAAAATCTTACTTAAATTCAAGAATTCAAATAGTAGAAGTAAACGGTGTCAATTCTAGTGGATCTTATATTGAAATGGGTGTGCCTCAGGGATCTATTTTGGGTCCTTTTCTTTTTCTTGTATACATGAATGACTTACCGTATCATGTTCAAGATTTGTCTGATATTGTATTATTTGCTGATGACACTTCACTAATGTTTAAAGTGAATAGAAATACACATAACCTTGACCATGTAAATGTTGCTTTGTCTAAGGTTTTGATATGGTTTACGTCAAATAATCTAGTACTTAATTAAAAAAAAACTAAATGTATCAGATTTTCCATATCCAATACTAAGCAAGTGAATACCGCTATTAGATTAGACCACCAGGATTTAGACTTTGTAGATAGAACCACTTTTCTTGGCATAGTAGTTGATTATAAGTTGCAATGGGGCTCCCATATATTTGAATTAGCCAACAGGCTGAGTTCAGCTGCTTATGCTGTTAGAAAAATCCGACAATTAACTGATACAATAACAGCTAAGCTTGTATATTTTAGTTACTTTCACAGTATCATGTCATATGGCATTATATTATGGGGGAGGGCTGCTGACATCGATACAATCTTTGTACTGCAAAAAAGAGCAGTTCGGTCAATATTTAATTTGCCTTCTCGGGAATCTCTTAGGGAATATTTTAAGCAAACAGGTATACTTACTGTTCCCTCGCAATATATATACGAAAACATTATGTATGTACGTAAAAATATAAATCTTTTTAAAAATAACAGTGACATACATAATTTCAATACAAGAAATAAAAACAAATTGAATGTTCCTTGTTATCGCCTTAGAAAAGTCAGTACATCTTTCATGGGGAACTGTATACGTTTTTATAATAAACTTCCAGATGACGTTTTACAATTAAATGAAAGAAAATTTAAGACATATATAAAAAGGACTCTCTGTACAAAAGCATATTATAAATTAAATGACTATTTAAATGACAAAACTGCATGGATTTGAATTTTGTATTAATGTGAATTGTATTGTAAATGTAATTATTGCATTTTTTCTTAAATCAATATTATTTTCTATAGTAATTATTATAATTATAGATTGACGTATCATAAGTATCTGTAACAGATGTATATGAATAAAGATGATTGATTGATTGATTGATCAACCGTGCGGCGCGCAAATGTTACATTTGGAACTAGTTCTTAAAATTTTACATTAAAATAGTTTATAAGTGAATAAAAACATTTCTCAACAGGCCAATTGAAATATTGATATAAGGGCTTTTAACAAGTATAATAACAGTAATAGATGTCAAAACAATATTTTTTATAAATTTTGTCTGTTTGTTCATCTATCTGTCTGCATGTTTGTTCCGGTATTGCACCAAATTAAATGTGGTTTTCTCAGTTGTATTTCTGAAGGTCTAACTTAGAATTAGGTGTATATTTTATCTTACTCGTCATATGCTATATAAAAATGGCATAATATATTGGTTACTTCTGGAAGCCATATTTATGAAGTAGCGAACGAAAAGTTAGAATTAAGAATTATTTCCGTTTCATTTAAATTCAAATTAAATTGTACTTGCTGTACGACAATATGGTGTATGTGTATTTAACGACGACTTTATTGAGAGTAACCTAAAGCCTTACAGTAAATACTTAAATATGGAGTAACCAAAATACTCGTTGTATGCCTTTAAATACCATCAAATTCAAATCATCTTTATTCAAATAGACTTTTTTTTTATATACAACTTAAAATGGCAAACAAGCTGACGGCCCACCTGATGGAAAGTGGTAACCGTCGCCTGTAGACATGAGCAGTACCACGGACATAACAGAGTATACTATTTCACCCATGATACCCCCATGCGTTGCCATTCCTGAGGACTCAGATGTTATTCTTCTGTACCCAGTAAATTCACGCCATATCCCACCCTTCACGGTTGAAACACGAATGGTACAGAGGTACCCAAGCAATCAACTTTTGTACAAAGTCTCCCTCTGGTAAAAGACTTGTTTACGAACGCTTTTAAATCGTAATTTTTTTTTAAATCTACTGCAGGGTTCGGAAAGTTGTCATCTGTTGAGAAGAGCCCGCAAGAAACTCAACAGTTACTCTTTCCAATCTCTGTTAACATTACGTGTATTTATTTAAATGTACTATGTCTAAAATTACATGGTCGTTAAAAGCCCGCGCATGATCGACATCAATTAAGCAGCGAAGATCTCAAGAAGTAACACACACACTTGCACATTTGTTTTATTAGTAACGATATTAAAGATTCTATATTTTTTTGTACCGACAAAAATCTAACCTCCATTAATATTTAGTAAAACAGTGTATCGTATATTTCAATCGATTTATGTGTAGCTCCCGATCGCTCACGCCGTAGATCACGGCCCGATAGTGGATCATTACGGGCATGATCGATACCGCGGCGCGCGCGCATACATTATTCATACTTGGCGCGCTGCAGCGTCGCGTGCGAGCGAGACGGCTGCAAGTGTTCAGATTGAGCGGTGTAACGTTGACGAACCATTAAGAAGCTCGCCGGCTACCGGCCAACAAAAAATATGATGCGATGTGTCAGCCGGCGAATGTTAACAATGTTTCACTGAACTGAATAGGGCAACAATAAAACAATACTACCAGATTATCCATACAATAAAAAGATAGTAAGTTAGCGGCAGATACATAAGTAGAATGCAGGATTTTTCCACAGTTCCTTTTCATGAAACCTTAGAAAATGCTATGCTATTATTATTATTATTATTATTTATATCGTATTATCAATAAATAATGGGTGCTCGTAAATTATACTGTGAGGTCAGGTCACATTAATCTATTTTCAGCAAACTTGAGTGCAGGGTAGAGCTACGAAGGTGAGTGCAACCTTTACATGCCACGACAGGCTGGTAATAATTAATAATGATATGTTATTCTTTAGGTACATGTGCTGTAAGTGTGTGTAAGTGTGTCAGCTTGTCGCCGTAGACAGTAGAGCACGATTATTGGCCGCCAGTGGAAGTGGAGCAACCAATCATAGCGGTGCATGTGACCTCATGTGTCAGTGCAGTTCTTATTGCGGACATATTGGTCTTTCTAGCGTGTGCTGCACATTAGATAGAAGGGCGAATTGTTAACTAGTTGCAATATGCAGCTATTAAGTTTTATATGTGATAATATAAGCAATGCACTCTATCCTATAATATTCACAGCGCTTTTATATTCTTAAGTGATAGTAATTACAGACTAACAAGTGAACAATCACCTTCTAAAACAAGCGACGGTCATAAATAAACTATGTTAAAATATTATATATTTTATATTATATATATATATATATATATATAATTACTCCTCTCTATGCAAAGGTTGCCTGGAAGAGATCGCTTTTAGCGATAAGGTTTTGTTTTCTCGTTGTGATTATTTCTTGTTATCGTTTATATTTATAATAAGTTTACTATTGTAATCTTTTGGAGGAAACAATAAAGAGTATCTATCTATCTATATTTTGATCGAATTATCATTACATTGCCATTTTCCCATTATCATGACGTTGAATATAACAGTTGGAGATTTAACCATATAATGATCGAATTAGAAAAGGAGTAAATTTTAAGAGGAGCACAATCAGCGATTTGTTTTATCCAATTAACAAGCTGAAGTGACAGTAAATCAATCGTATCTTCCGTACGAGGCGATTTAAGGCTAGTAGAAGCTTCGGCATAACATACGTAGGATGCCTCTAAATAAATGGAAGGAACAGCTAGAGATTGCAGTCAGTCACGTGTCTTAGTAATGACTTATATATATAGCAGTGGACTACAGTGGACTGAAAGTGAATGTAATAATGAACAGCAATACATTGAATAATCATTTTGCAGATAAATAAATATATTTATTACCATTTAATTGTTTATTTTTCATTTATACATACATATACAAAAACAAGATTTACACGAGTGGCGCGTTGTGATCTAATGTATGGACGCTAGAGTTACGTCGAGTTGTTCGTACGAAAATTGAAAAAAAATTACAATATTAGTTATTTTATTGTCATTACGAATATTAATATTCTTATTTTAGAATTGCAAAACTTGTCGCATTGATTTTTCCAATTTAGAATTTGGCTGTAACATATATATTTTGCTCCACATACAAGCGACTTAAGTCACGCACTGAAAAATGTCAAGGTGGTTCGTGGCCAGATTACATTGGAAGCATTTGGATTTAGAACACGAATTATATCTCTATGATTTTAACTAAGAACTAAACCATATTGATTACAACAACAATTACGTTCAACAGCCTTAATCGTAGAATTTATATACAAAACAAATATAATAAATACATAATCTACTAAACACTGGAACGCACTCCCACTTGATATTAGATCTACTCTAAGCAAACTGGCTTTTAAACATAAATTGCGCTCCAATTTAAAAAATCATTTTCCCTTTAAACTTAATCTTGCTGGTTATGTTTGAATGGTATGTATGAATCATAGATTATTATTTGCTCTTCTTTTACAGATAATAGTTTTTGATATAGTAATACATATTTTATGTATTTATTATATGTGTATATTATATGAATATATCAAGTATTGCTTTTTTTTTGCTCTATTCAGCAAAGCACTGCCTATTTATTTCTCTGCTTGTCCAATGATTGACTGGTTGAGAACACCGCCAAATGTACATAGAATTTTACTGTGCATTAAAGTTTAAATAAATAAATAATCTAATTGTTTTTAAAGACGTTTAAAAAGCTAATTAACTGTAGATGTTGATTTACCTGCACAGGCACATAAAGAGATCGTCCGGTAAGTCGAATATCTGCATATAGATATTGTACCGATATTGTAGACGAGAGGAACCGACCGCTAATATATTACAGCGCATACGAGAATAAATCACAAGCGATGTACAATTAAACAGCTGGACGGAGGTACGAGTCGCCTCGCAGGTGCAACGTGGAAGGTTACTGGCTACCATCTAAACGTGGCATATATTATCAAACACAGATAGGGTTGCCATCTCTAAAATTCGGCAACCAGGACAAGACGCATGGAAACCCCGGAATTTAGAGCCCAGAACCCGGACATTTCAACAGGTTTTTTTTAAACATAGTGTAATAAAAAAACAGTTGAGAATGTCATAAATTACCTTTTTTTATGCAACTTAAAATGGCAAACAAGCTGACGGCCCACCTGATGCAAAGTGGTAACCGTCGCCTATAGACATGAGCAGTATCATGGACATAGCAGACATTTATTATTTATTTTCAGACCTTAAAATTAAATTTAGTTATTTTTTATCATAATTTTAAATCTATCTAACAAAATAGACAGTTTATTCCAAATTAAATTACGCCCTGCCCGAACGCTCTCTGGATGCGCTCTAAACTAGGACAAATCCAGGGAAACCCGGACGGATGGCAACCCTAAACACAACTGACTCTGTGAATTAAATGCGAAAATTGATTTCCATTAACAGGATAGAATATAAATAATCTTTATTTAAATAAACTTCATCACAATATTTTTTTAATTGTTTTTTTTTATATGATTCTAGTATCAGCCACTTACTGCTGGCTACGCGCATGCGTAATACATTATATTTTAACATCAAAATCATCATCATCTCTGTAACGGAGTGTTGCACGTGCAAACTGAATATAATCCACATAGAAACTTGACACACGATAACTAAAGATTATGTCCCACAAAAAAAATTCAGTCGTGACAAAACCGTTCGTTCGATCATTGGACAAATATATAGATTATTTTTTAATAGGTAATGATGGAATTGTAACCCCGTCTGCGCTAACGTTACACACTGGCGGGGCACCAGTGAGGGATGATAGGTGAGAATGAAAAGGCAGGTCAGTTAGCCCATCGTGTTGTATACTCTTGGAATTCAGCACGATGGTTTCCAGGGGGGACCACGTGGAGGTCGACCTGATAGGGTATATTGCTAGCAATGGGGTCCTTGGTCTCCATTATTAACAATCCCTTCTCCCCCCTCCCCCTAATACAAAGATATTGTAACAAAAATATATATAGATATTGCTATATATTACCCACGCGTACAGTGCTTCTGTATTTGATATATCTCGAGTAGTTCACGATGAATTACTTATTAATAAATAAAATTAAAAATAATTGATTCAAGTGGACCATGATTTTGCCACTTATGTAAATTTCTTGATCGACACAGTTTCTACATAAACGGATTATAACGTTATCCGCCCACATGAAATTTGACGAATAAATATTTAAAAACACGCAGCTACTATCTATCTATCCTTAATCTATGTCGAAAATAATCTCTACAATCAGTAAGTCGACAAGACCGCGAGCCGATAGAGTAGTGATGTCATTTCCCAAATATTTTATGAGCACGACTCAGTATGGTGTCACATGAGTAAGCATCCCTACAGAAGCTACATTACATGCGTCAGTCGACTGTAGGTATATTCACTTCATAGCCCTCTCAATTGCATTATAAAGGCCTTAGACTAAAAGAAACGACTAAAATACAGTGCACTAAAATAAAAAATAAAATGATTATGTGAATAGAATTATTAACACCTAGCTCAGTAAAATACAAACTCATTAATGTTTCTAAAAAGGAAAAAAGTTTGTCCTCCTCTCCTCTACAAATCAATAATTAAATAATAAAATTGAATTGCAATTGTACAAGTTAAGAGAAAAGGGATATATTTATCTTAGTAAAACAGCATCGCATGCGAGGTACTAGAGGTGTGTCGATCACGTCTATAAGACGGCATATTTGCCGTTTTAAGTTGTACAAAATTTGATGGAGTAGGTGGAGAACGAGGTCGCTTGGTATAAATCACCCTGAGCGATCACGCCACGACGTCGGCAAACTGTGTGACAGATAATCCACAATGTATCGTTTGTATGCATACAGCTCGAATTGCAGTTGGAGCTCTGCATGGATACTTAGTCATGTGATAGTGCGGCGAGGGCGGTCCGTGTCAGCTAACAGAGAGTGAAGCGATCGCGTCGATACCAACTGGAGCAAATACAAGTTTCCGTAAAAGTGAATAATTAAACCGATCAATCACTCTGATCTTTGTAACACTATTTTTATCATTACTGGTCATCTGGAACGCGGCTGGCGTAATGTTTTATATTATAACGTTATAGGGGTTCTGTACTCGAAAATAAGCTTCCAATTTGTATTAGCAATGAATCGAAAAAGTCTCTTTTTAAGTTTACACTATTTGTATATTTTTAACCGACTTAAAAAAAGGAGGAGGTTTCTCAGTTCGACCGTATATAGGGTTTTGATATACCATATCAGTCGTTAACTGTCTGCTGTTGAACATAACGGAGAGATTTGGTCAGTAGTTGCTACGTTTGGCAGGCGGGTTGGCGACCACAGTTGTTAGACCTTGGTGATGTTTTAAGTGGAACGTTGCCGCCCACCCCCGACCATTAAGCTTGCTTAGTCGCCTCTTACGACACCTACGGGAAAAGAAGGGGTGGCTCTTATGGCATTATTTTAATATAATATTTATTTATTACATATGTGTAGTAATAGGTGTTGTACGAGCCTATCATTATCAATTGTCTGACCTTCCAACTAGGATACCTTGTGTTACAAAATACTAGGCAACGAACATGTGGGGGCACAGCCCACCAGCAGAACTCCCAGACCTGACCTGATACTGTTTTCACACTCTTCGCCAGAATCTAGTATATACAATTCATTTAATTGTGCTATGAACACAAAACAAAAACCGAATGTCATATTTACTGTGACAACATATTTACTTATTAATAATACATTATACAATCAATTAATTGGGTCACATTCTATTTAAGATTTAAAATTATTAAAATATTCATTAATTGAGTAGAAACATTAACTAATTAGCCACCATTTTATTTTCTTTTTAAACATATAAATGTTTCTTTTCATACAGTATGGAACTTCTGCCATACAAAGTTGTAGTTTTATAAGATAATACTAGGCTGTGAGGATTCCTTGTGTTACACACATCATTTTTTTACACAACTTAGAATGGCAAAAAAGCTCTCATGGCCGTCAGCTGACGGCCATGAGCACTACCATGGACAACAGCAGTATAACAGAGTATACTGTTTCGCCCATGATACCATGCGTTGACATTCTTGAGGACTCAGGTGTTATTCCTCTGTACCCTGTAAATTAACGCCATATCCCACCCTTCAAACCGAAACACAGTCATGCAAACACAACTGCTTCACGGTTGAAACACGAATGGGACAGAGGTACCCAAGCAAACGACTTTTGTACAAAGTCTCCCTCATTTTTCGTTTCATTTATCAATTACAAATGTATGTTTCCTAAATTAGCATTACCGGGAGCCCAACTCACCATTACGCCACGAAAATCGTCAACCGTGATACCGACATCGTCATCACTGGGTATCAAGCAATCATAACTATTATATTTAAAGTCGTTCGCTTGGCCACCTCTGTATGGAACAGTCAAAGGATCTGAGTTGTATATTTATTTCAGACACGTTATACGAACGTACGGAACTCTATCACAGCGCGCACTAGACGGAATTATTATTGAGCAAAAAATGACACGGACAGTAAAGGATCGACCGCTTAGAGAGATTTATAATTTCCAGATTACAAGCGATCAATTTATCATCCGCTTTAGCGGGAAGCACAATAAATATTATATTACTGGACGTAATATCACTTTCGTGTAGAGCTCCGGATACTGCGTCGTATATCATCGTAACATCATAATGTGGTCGTCGTAATATCATGCCATTTTTTTTAATCTACGTTTAATTTGGGATTTTTGTTTTTTAACATGTCAATCCTATAAAACCTAAACAAGTTATCTACTATTATAATTATAACTAAACAATACTACTTACTAATTCACTTAAGCACAATTTTGGTAGTAGCAGCATGCATTATGCTTTGAACAATACCTACAACAAATTTATTAATGTTAAATGTTTTTAAAAATGTTTCCCTTTCCCTTCGGTTCCTATCACATTCCATCAATAGGTGCTGTACATTTTTAACTTTTCCTTTTATATCATAATGAGCCGGAACCCATTGCAATTTAACTACATTGCATGAATCTGGGCCAGTATGGTATAGGCTATCGAAACACCTCTGTATCTAGAGGCGTATCGAGCCAAGTGTTGTATAGCACTTTTACTGTCCGAATAAATTAAAATTTTCTGACAATTTAAACTAGCAGCGTATTTCAGCGCTTCGGAAATTGAAATGAGTTCAAGCATCATTATACACACATTATTTTTAATTTTAAAACATTCAGACACATGTCCGGTTGGATCAAAAAATGCTGCTCCCTGCAAATCACCACTCTTTGCGCCATCCGTAAACAATATACGCCACCCATGGTATTTTTTATTAAGTTTCTCCAGTACATTGAATTTAAGTGCATTACTTTCATATAATTGTTTGAAAAGAATAACTGTTAAGTTTCTTAGGAGTTCTTCTACGCAGATAACATTTCGAACCCAGCATTGAGATCATAAAAATGGACAATTTAAAAGAACTTGTAAACAAGTGTATTTGAATAAAGATAATTTCTATTCTATTCTATTCTATTCAAGCAAATATATTATCATAATATATCGACCACACATCACAGTATCTAATTCACAAGCTACTCGTACTTGTATCGATCTCCCCCGACAACTCGACTCGAACTAAAATCTACATAACATAGCCTGTCTAGGAGCGTCTCTGTACGGAAGTGATATTTCTCTTAAATTGCTACATGTTTGATATATAAAGTTGTTTATTACTAGGTACGATTTAGATTTATTTTCTCGTTATTAGTGAAGGTAACTGAAACACGTGATTTAACGGAGGCGGCCACTAACAAGAGCAATGATTCAGAGCGAGCCGCAACATTAAACTAGTCCGCGCTCCACTGCGAGAAGTGTCATCTCATTTTGCAAACGATTCGTTTTCAAAACTGTCGTTTTAACTAACCAATTTACATTAATAACGTATTTTCGATATTTCTAACGTGAAGCAGTTGTGTTTGCATGGCTGTGTTTCGGTTTGAAGGGTGGGATATGGCGTGAATTTACTGGGCACAGAGGAATAACACTGAGTCCTCAGGAATCGCAACGCATAGGGGGTATCATGGGCGAAACAGTATACTATGCTATTGTTGATATACTTTTTGTTGTTGTGGACATAATTTTGAAATTGCTGTTCGAAATTACCTTTTGTCTTGTCTTTCATTGTTCTAACAAAAATACTATTACAATTCTCTCTGAATACATTTTTCTTTTCTAATAATCACTTTATATATTCGACGATTTATAACAATTATGTCCATGGTACTGCTCATATCTATAGACGACGGTTACCACTTTCCATCAGGTGGGTCGTCAACTTGTTAGCCATTCTAAGTTGCATAAAAAAAATCCGTAAAGTGTTTCACAATATCTTGTTTATTTTGGATGTAAACTGTGAAGATCACCTAGTCTTTCCACCGTGTATTAAGGACTATATAATTATTATATTTTAATTTGTTTGGAACTTGTCATACTATTATATATTTATAGGATTGTTATATAAATAGTACACAGGATAGGTACCAAAATATTCAGTCTTCATATAGAAATATCTTAGCAATTCTTAACTGTGGTTAAATTGTAGTGGCGTCCATGATTCTATTGAAATAAATTGTTGAGAATAGATTAGCGTGGACACATACAAAGATGCATCTTCAGCAGCAAAAGCTAGATATTCTATTGCTAATTAGTTACATTTAGCCGTATACCACTTTAGCCGTATACCGCGGCTTTACTTGCGGTAATTAGGATAATAATTTTGAGAGGTGCCAGTGAGGTATGTCGAAAGAATTCAATTCGGTTGGTGGTGAAGAATCCAGTAGGAATTAACCACGATGGTTGTAAGAAGAGACTGTATAGAGATCGACCTGACCCCTGTCAGGTATGTTACTATGTACTATATATTGCAAAGGGGCCGTTAGTCCCCATTACTAACAATTCAAAAATCCACCAGACCATTTGAATGACCCTGAACACGATAAAGAAGTGATTTGATTTCATCTCGTTGCCTAATTTCCGTCATTTTGAAATTTCTTTAATACATTTTACAACATCGCGTGTAAGCAACTTTGAGTATAGAGTTTGATATCCATTTACACTGCAATACTCGAATAAATAACTTGATAACAGAAATAAGTGTGGTCCCGGCGTAAAATACGCCATCCTTTCCTTTTCCGTGGGTGTTGTAAGAGGCGAGTGAGGAACTAATGGTTGAGGGATGGACGGCAACGGACTTCTTAAAACATCTCTAAAAACCTAACTGCAGTTGCTAACCCGCCTGCCAAGCGTGGCAACTATTGTCAAAACTTTCCTTATGTTCAGGCTATATGTTAATTTATTTATTTTATTTATTTATTAGTACAAATATTATATGTGTACATGGCGGACTTAATGCTAAAAGCATTCTCTCCCAGTCAACCGTAGGCAAGTGTCAGAATACTCGAATGCGGTACTACTAATTATTGATATACATACATACTAAAATTACATATATAAACGAATAAATATATATAAATAACAAATATACTTACGCATATATGACATATACTATATTATACGCGAAATTGGGAATGTTTGTTATCTTTTAGCGTTTAAACGGTTTGAACAATTCTTAATGAACCACATAGATGGTTTTTTTATGCCGAATAGTGAACATATTCGCGAATGAAGTCGCAAGTAAAAACTAGTATCCAATAAAGCAATTTCATTTTTATCAGCAATTATGTAACACAACATGCCACTTAGTGGATATATAAAACACGCTATAAAAATTTATTCAAGACATCGTAAAGTTAATGGGAGACGTAATTTAAAATAACGCGCTAACAATTATTATAAAATTAATAGAATCCAATAAACCTACAAAACATGAGTCTCGCGTGCCGGCGTTAAAGGTCCCCGGTCACTGGGTCGCATCGTGAGGCAGGCTTACAGGGTACCAACTCCAGCTCAGGGAGGGGGAGGGGGAGGAGTTGTTATGGGGACTATACACTAATGCGAAATTTTTTAATGGGTGAAAATGAGCAATCATCCATTGGGGGCCTTCCCATTCCCTTCCCATTGTTAGTAATGCGGATTATCAGTCCCACTGCTAACAATATACCCTAACAGGTCGACTTCCCCGTGGTCCCCCTGGAAACCGTCGTGCTGAATTCCAAGTGTATTCATCACGATGGGCTAACTGACCTGCCTTTTCATTCTCATTTATCATCCCTCACTGGTGCCCCGCCAGTGTGTACCGTTAGCGAAGGCGGGGTTACCATTCCATTATCATTCATTAAAAATATCATCCATTAGAAAAAAACCTATCGCTTATGCAACAATTTAAAAACAGAGAATTAGTTAGCAATTATATAAATATTAAAACATTTAGGTAAATACTGTTAACATTACATAATTGAACATCAATATGAATTGTTTGGCAATACAACTAATATGGTAAACAATACTCAATTTTTTTTTATACAACTTCGGACGGCAAACAGGCCGTCGGCCCACCTGATGGAAAGTGGTAACCGTCGCATATAGACAGGAATAGTACCAGGGACACAACAGAGTATACTGTTTCACCCATGATACCCCCCATGTGTTGTCATTCCTGAGGACTCAGGTGTTATTCCTCTGTACCCAGTAAATTCACGCCCACCCTTCAAACCGAAACACAACCATGCAAACACAACTGTTTCACGGTAGAAACACGAATAGGACAAAGGAGCCAAAGCAAACGACTTTTGTACGAAGTCTCCTTTTGTCAAATTATAAATCAAACATTAAATTATATAAATGAAGGCAAGTCGTCATTATTTCGTTTACATTTTTATTAAATTAATGAGTTTTAGTATTGAAGTATTCATTTTGATCACATTTAAGGATAAAATGATATGCATGCAAGCTTCGTGTCGTCAGAAACACGAAAGTAAGAGAAGAGCCCACGTGAACTACTTTTATAAAGTCTCCCTCTGGTAAAACTACTGTTTGCTCTCTTCTCTTCGACTTTTCAAAACAACTATAAATACAAACAATTTGTCGAGCGGTCTTGTCTCTATTTCGAATAATCGAAAGTAGATCGATAAATCGGGGCCGGTTATCGTATTCAGATCGATAGTGGAGCGGGCGGCGGGGCGGCGGCGCGGGGCGGCCGGAGCGGGCTAATGGACGCTTTCATTACCACTCGGTAATTAATCTCTTAGTGTTTGACAGCCCGTGATATATTATGATACATATAATTACTGTCGGCTCGCTCTCTGTCGTTTTATTTCATCTGGCGTTGCCCTTTTCTAAAGAGTAATCAGATCCATGGAACATTAATACATCATCAGCCGTTAACTATTCACTGCTATACATAGGCTTCCCCCGTAAAGAAAGGTTCTACCAGTAGTTGCCACGCTCGGCAAGCAGCTTGGCAACCGTAGTGGACTTTGGTGATACTTTAAGAAGTACGCTGCTGCCTATCCCTCGACCATTAAGCCCCCTTAGTCGCCACAGGATGCGGCAACTATATCTTACATGCAACATATGTCTCAGTTATACAGGGTTAGTCGATACCCATTCGACTAATCTACACGAATTCGAAATGTTGTACTAGTGTTACCGCAAACTAGAAATTGAACAACTTGCTCTGAGAAGCATAGACGAATTATCAAAATTCAAAATTTTATAAAAAGATTTGCAAAAAATAGCAAATTCAATCGTTAGTACAAATAGAATCCATATACGATGAAACACTCGCATAACATAGATAATAAATGGGCTAATTAAGAAATCTTCTTTTCATAAAAAATAAGTACAAAAAGCAGATTTTTGAAATTTTGTAATGTTAACAAAAAATAGAATATAAACTTGGAATGTGTCCGCCGGTGTAGTGTACGCACGCTGTACTCGTGCTAACCACCCGCCTCGCCTGCCGACATCATTCATCATGCCATTCGTCAAGATTAACAGTGTTTATGTTAAAACAGGTAGCCAGTGCAGGCCGCTGCTCACATGTCGCTCGTCACTATTATAAATAGCCATGCTCCACAACCAGTAGAAACATATCCAATTATCTATTTAATATACAAGTCGCTTTGGCTTCAAAAAAAGACTACTTTAATCGTAACAAAATCGGGGATATATTTTTTTTATTTATTTATAAAAACAACTATACTAAATTGATTGCGGTTTTCATTGTTGTACTCTTGTAAAAACTGTTGTGTTTTATCTAATACATCGTTGTTTATAGAGAGAGAGAGAGATTATTGGGTTTCCTGCTCCTAAAATTCATGGGTACTAAGATAAAGTAACGGGTAACAAGCTAATTTTTAATATTTGAACGTCGCTGCCGAATTAAACAATCGACTGTCCTCCATTTGTTTTTTTTTTATGGGTGATAATGGAATGATTACCCCGCCTGCGCTGCCGGGATACGCTGGCGGGGCATCAGTGATGGATGACAGATGATAGATAAGGATGAAAGCAAGTCAGTTAACCCCTCGTGACAAATTCCACAAGAATGAACCCTTTTTCCCGTTTTCTTTACTCACTCTTTCTAAACTTTCCCCCCGAGGCTAATGAATTATATTAGATAAAGATGGAGTCAGATCAGTTGACCCATCAAGATGAACACACCAGGAATTAATTAAATTGTTTTTGCGGAACATAATCTACTTGTTTACTGCGATGTAATCACAGTGCGTATACAGCTAACACGATCATTGTGGCCACATTGCAACAGTGAATGCATAATACTATAATCTCGTTCATCTCACAAACAAGGATGCCAATTACTGCTCCATATACAATGCACTTTTTTGTGTCGTCACTAAAAAAGGCACTAATTACGTCGTCCGGGCGACGGTGGTGGCTGCGACTGCGGCCGCGTGTCGCACGTACTCCTATATCCGTGGCCACACTGTCGCCGCGTCGTCGGCGTGGCGTCGGACGCGCGACAACCTCGCCAGGTACGCGTCGCTAGCATCTCGCCCCACAGGGCTGTCACAAGAACGTCAATTAAATAATTTAACATCGTTCATCACGAAGTAATTATCTGTCATTTGGTATACAGTCTCGCTGTGATAAAGCTGCTCCGACATAAATAATAAATATGTTATTTAGACCTCACCGAAGAGCAATTAAACAAGCTTGAGCGTCTCGAAAATTTATGTATCCGCTTCATATTTGGTCTTCGCAAATATGATCACATTTCTCAATTTCGTACTCAACTCAAGTGGCTCCCTATCCGTTTTCGTCGTAATCTGCATATCCTGTCTCTTCTTTACGCAATCCTTTTTAATCCTGCTGCTTCTGATTATCTAAAAGACCGATTCTTGTTTCTCAGTGAGGCTAATGATCATACTTTACGCAGTGTCAATAACCTCCGACTTAAATTTCCCACTCATTCTTCTTCCTTTTATTCTAAATCCTTTATTGTGCAGGCAGCTCGCCTATGGAACTCACTACCTGCCTCTATTCGGTGCGCTCGAACTCTTACTAGCTTCAAAACCTCTGTTAAATCTTACTACCTCTCACTTTAGTACTATTTTCCTGTGTTCTCTCTTCGTTTTCCTTCGTCATTTTTTCTTTGTTGTATGTGTGCTGTTGAGTATGTGTATGTTATGTATATATTTAATTGTGTATATATTACATATGTATGTGTATGTATGTATGTATGTTATGTATATATTTAATTTTGTATATATTATATATGTATGTGTATATATATATATATATATATGTATATATATATATATATATATATATATATATATATATATATATATATATACTTGGTGCAATATATGTAAATATATATATATATACAACAATATAATATTTATTTAACCCAAAACATAAAATATATTGCCGTGTGGTTCGGCATAGAATCCCTTCAAAAGGCATTCCTTCCTTTCCTGTGGGTGTCGTAAGAATCGACTGAGTGAGGACAGTGTATGGGCAGCAGCGTCCCTCCTAAAATATCTTATATATATATATATATATATATATATATATATATATATATAATATATATATTATATATATAATAAAACACGAAATAACAAAATGACGGAATCGAAGTTCAATAAAATGAACTGTGATTGCGTCGTGTTGTCAATTTAATTATAATTAGCAAATTATAAAATATTGTTTTAGAAAGTAATAGAATCCAAATATGTACTCTTGTTAATAACAGTACATTTGTAAAGTGTCACGCGCTCGCTGCGCTGTCGCTGAGCGAACTTCATTAATGACGACCAAACGCGAAGCTGTTCGCCAATAATGTTTCTGGTAATTAACTCGATTTATTCTATGTCATGTCTTTTTTTAGTTTATCTTAACTTTCATACTCTCATTTGAATTCAAATAGTAGATATATTGATTCGACTATATTTGTCTCGCGTGTGTGTTTATAGTAGGTATGTCATTTTCATAATAATCTTGCTAACACTAAATTAATGTTATTTTATGCCATGAATCTTAATTACACTTTGCAA
The DNA here is from genome assembly GCF_026898425.1 of Galleria mellonella. Taxonomy (NCBI): domain Eukaryota; kingdom Metazoa; phylum Arthropoda; class Insecta; order Lepidoptera; family Pyralidae; genus Galleria; species Galleria mellonella. The sequence goes on from NW_026442019.1 coordinate 2,053,716, forward strand.
TAGTGCGAGGTAGTATGTAGTCACATAAAATTCAATGTTATTTGACACGAGCCAACCTGTCGTATCTCTTGACTGTTCCTACCAACTGAACTTTTCGTTTTATAATTTTATTCAATGTCCATTACATACTGAATATAGACTAGACAACGTACTCCATGTACATGTGTAATGATGCCAATTCTATAGTTCCACTAGTGTTTTTTTATATTTATTTACATATTAAATTTATAGTCATAAAACATTACATCAAGGGATACAAGAATGGTATGAAAAATTCAAATAATTCTTTTTATTTTGTTTAACCCTAGAACACTAAACTTATTTTTCAACGCTTATTACTAACCTTCGTCGTTTCGACTACGCTGTCAAAAAAGTAGGTTTATAAAATTTTATTGAATAAAATACTTATTTCTTTTACAATATTTGTTTATTACAATCATTTGTTAACAAAAATATAACATTCTTATTTAATTAAATCACATATTTATTATATAATCAGCCTTTGTGCTGAGACCATATGTTTCGCTCTAAATAAAGATATTTGTTTTTTTTTAAATGCTTATCTCTTAAAAACTAGAAAAAAAACTTTGAAAAAGAAGTCAAATAATCAAAATTTAAACATCGAATCAACAAAAAATGTAAAAATTTTGGTAAAAAACTATGAACTAAGACATTTGTGACACATATCAAGTTTGTGTTCACCACACACTGATTTATTGCACTTGTAGCAACTAGTTTTCGTCATCCTTCGTTTTGCTGATGGGCATACGGCACAAATTTTTCTTTTTTTTTTTGCAATAGGATGACCTGTAGCTTTAGTTTCAAGTGTCAAACTCGATCTACTACTTCCTGACATATTCAAAATTTGTGTAATCGAATCGCGCAGGCCAGTTTGAAGTATGGGCACAAGTATACGTTTTTGCATATGTGGCTCGACTAACTTGTGATGCAAAATTTTTGTATTTTTCAGATTTTATTACAATCTCAGCATTAGTATAAGTGACAATTATATTTACTATATCATCTGTAATAAAAGACGAAAAGCAACGTAAAGGATCTAATTCATTTTTACACATACGAGTGGGGCCTGGTCTAATATGCACAATGTTTCTTGCGACTGTTCGGCCTTGTGACTTAGCTTTAACGATGACCATTTGTGCTTATCTTTTCCGCGAAGTATGTTACGCGATGGTATAATAATCAATTCGTTAGGTTTTTGTGCCGAAGTACTTGGTATCTGTTCTTCAATTGATGCCAAGTCCAAAGACGAAATTTCATCCTCACTCACTGATACATAAGCCGGATCAACCTCGATGTGGTCTTTTCTCACTCTCTGACGAATTTTCTTGGTCACTATTATCTTCTAATAATAGTTGAAGAATCGTATCTAAAATAGAACTATACTACACATTACTTTTATGTTGTAAAAACTAAATAATAAACTTAAAATATTACAAACACAATAGTACAAAATATATCGTTATTACTAACCTTCGTCGATGCGACGAGTCATGGTTGCTGGTTCGGCGCTCACAAATCTCTTACACAAAAAACACTACCGTCTATCGCGGGGGCACCGGGCCATCTAAGATTACACGAGAGTTGCAATGGATGCGATCGCGCACTCAAAATTTACGGCACCTGTTTCGAATTCGCGTCGTCGATTCGACGAAGCTTAGTGATCTAGGGTTAAATACACTATATGGCTTCTTTCCAGCTATTACCATAGATCATAGTAACTGTTACATCTACTGTATGAATGAATGGATAAGTATACTTTATTTGCATTATACAATATAGGAAATAAGCAAGACAATTAATTATATACGCTGCGTGCACTTGACAACTGTCACGCAATACCCTTCCTGAGGACTAGCTTGTTATAGCTCCGATCCTGTGTATATCATTAAAGCAATGTAGCTATACACATCATATAGTGGAATAACAAATAATAAATTAATGTTCAATTAGTCGAGGGCCCGCAGCTTATGATAAATAGCCCGGCCGTCGTGGCCTCAATACTGTTACACCGTAATCAATGCTAATCCGACGTCCACGAATAATTGTGACAAATATATGCCGTGCCTGCTTCTAGCCGTGTGATGAACACGTGACACAGTGTCATTATATAATCATTATTCAAAAGTTTAGTCCGTCTACTTAGTAAAAAAAAAAATCATTTGAGTTCAAACATGCACGGCGAAGCGAGTTACATCCATTCCGATGACAATACTCGACAATTTCTTTTGACTGTCTGCCGTGTCATGGTAAATGTTTACCTTACCTTAGATCCTTGGAAGCTTTTGCGCTTCTGGGCGGAGCTGGGCTGGCTGTACTAGCCACGACTCATACGCACAATGGCCCAAATGAGAGGCTACTCGTAATCGCGGAAAAGAGAGTCCAATTTACATTACATTACATTATTACCTTACTTAGCACTCGAGGTGACACGTGCGCGTTTCTATCATAGAAGAAACTTCAATATTTACGCTCTTTAAAAAACCCCACATTGTGGGGGGGGGGGGAGGATTCTTAGTATTGATAGTGATATCAGGTCAACCTCCTCGCAGTTCCCTTTGGAAACCATCCTGCTCAATCCTATGTGAATTCATCACGATTGGGCTGAGTGTTTTCCATCTTCACCTATCTGTGATGGATGATAATCCTTCACTGGACCCCGCCACCGTATTTCATTAGCGCAAGCGAGATTACCATTCCATTATCATCAATTAAAAAAAATCTTTAAGAAAAAATCAGAGGACAATTAATTTCTCAACATGAGCATCCCGTTTGCTCAGGTTCATGACCAGATTGAACATATACCTGTCAGATATTATGTATTCTAAAGTACATCATGTGGACAACCCTAGCCGATGTTGCTAATAAATAGTGCACAGTGCGCATCGCATCTGCACGACGGTCACGTAACGATAACACGCACACACGCACACACGCACGCTGCTCGATACGAGAAACGATTGCGGGAATATGAGGGAATCCACTGTCATTCGCAACCATCAAAGTTGAAACAACAACTTTTTATCAAACCATGATCAAGTCCAAGGAGAGGATCTACAACAGTCAATCTATGCCCGAGAAATGATTTTTACCAACTTTTTATAATGCGGAAATCCGTAATCCTTTTGTTCCAAGAAAAAAAACTGAGTACTGTTTGACTCTTACCAATTAAAATCCCACGTTGTTCCACCTCTCCGCCGTGGTACCGGAGTCACGTATTCGTTTTAATATTATATTTTTAAAGCAATGATACGTAAAAAAAATTGTCAAATGTATGCACACAATATGATAAACATACATAGGCATGACTAGCTCTTTGACATCACATACTATATTAGGTGCTCTAAGTACGGCTGCTCAATGGGCATTGCTTCTTAACTGTATTATTGCCTGTACTACTCGTACACCAAACATGACGAACCTTTTAAAGAGCTTCCACGTTCACGTCAAATAATGTTTATAAAAACAAGGATCCTGCACTCCTTGTTCATAATATGTGAATAACACGAGCCTTACTAGGACTAAAGAGCCCACTCGTTATACTTACAATGCTTACAAGAAGTGCATGCGGGTGTACGACGGTGCATTTAATTACACGTGTTTGTCCCGCGATGGTCACACTATTGGGAGCAGGGAAATTAACTGCAG